>NC_057813.1:602485009-602558829 GCF_018294505.1 Triticum aestivum
CCGGCGCCTCGCCTCCTCCTCCCGTTCGCCAGCCCCGCCGCCCAGCGCCTCCGCCGCCTTGCCGCTGCCTCGCGCCGGCGCGCGCCACGGGAACCCCGTCGGGCTTCGCCGTCGCCGACCACCTCTGTTCAGGTCGCGCCTCCCTGTCGCCCCTCTCCCTCTCGTTTCTCTCTCTCTCAGATCTCTCTCTCTCTCTCCCTCCAGGAACCTCGCCGGAGTCATTCTGCCGCCGCCGCCACCTGGAACGGATGGATCCGGCCGGGATCCGCGGGATCCGCCCCATCCCAGACTCCTCCGGCCGTCCCTCGCCTTCCCCGTGGTTCTCCTCTCGCCGTCGACCTCCAGGCGCCGCCCGCAGCTTCCCTACATCGAGGGAGAGGAGCTCGACCGGTCCAAACGCGCGTTGACCACGGCCCAGCGCGCCCCTCCTCGGCCCAGCGTTCCCCGCGGCCCAGTCGCACCCGATCCGGCCTGCTTCAGCCATCTCCACCGACCGGGCCAAGGCCCATGGTGAGATGCCTCCCCCAACGCCTCTCTATTGGCCCAGTCCGCCCAGATTCGGCCCATGTGCTTTTTTTCATACGCTGCGAATTTAGCTACTTTCCAGAGGCTGCAGTTTTGCAGAAAACCCCCCGTTCTTCATGCATTTAATAACTAATAAACCGTGCATCGGATTAAAATGTTTTATATATGTAAAATGCTCAGAAAATTGTGTAGATCAATAATATGCCACTTTCATCTATGTTAAAAATGTTTAAACTTGCTGTTTATTTAATTTTGCATAATGCCATGCTAAAATGATTTATTTCATGACTAAATAACCGTAGCTCGGATTTAATAAACTTTATATGTATTTGGGGTAGGAAAATGCCTAGTTTAACATGGTCCACTTTATTTTCCTGTTTAACAACAATAAAATTGTGTTTAGGGCAGAACAGTACCAAAACTAGATTATGGACATGAGGATTTTCGGGAATTGTGGTTTGTTGTTTCCGGCCTCATTTAAACTTGCCTAGATAGGTAGTTTAATTATGCCTCACCCCCTTGCCATGCTAATAACATTTAATATTGTTGGGTACATAACCGAGATCAAACTAAATAATTGATGTGGTGTTTCGTCAATATGCAACTCGTTGCATATTGAGCTCCACTTAACTTGTAGTATTGTTTGTTGCACTTTGCCATGCCATGCCTCTTAAACCGGACATGCATCATACTCGCTTGTGCATCATGCCATGTTTATGCTTGTGCATTTACCATGTTGCTTGCTTCTTTCCGGTGTTGCTTCTTAGTTCTGGTAACGTTGCGTTCGTGAGGATTCGTTCGACTACTTCTGTTCGTCTTCTTCATGGACTCGTTCTTCTTCCTTGCGGGATTTCAGGCAAGATGATTGCTACCCTGGATCTCACTACTATCATTGCTATGCTAGTTGCTTCATTCTATCGCTATGCTGCGCTACCTATTACCTGTTTATCAAGCCATCCCAAATTGCCATGAACCTCTAACCTTTGACACCTTTCCTATGCAAACCACTGTTTGGCTATGTTACCGCTTTTGCTCAGCCCTCCTATAGCATTGCTAGTTACAGGTGAAGTTGAAGATTGCTCCATGGTGGACAGGATTTTGGTTGGGATATCACAATATCTCTTATATTATTAATGCATCTATATATTTGGTAAAGGGTGGAAGATTCGGCCTTTTGCCTAGTGTTTTGTTCCACTCTTGCCACCCTAGTTTCCGTCATACCGGTGTTATGTTCCCGGATTTTGCGTTCCTTACGCGGTCGGGTGATTTATGGGACCCCCTTGATAGTTCGCTTTGAATAAAACTCCACCAGCAAGGCCCAACCTTGGTTTTACCATTTGCCTCACCACCACCTACCCCTTTCCCTTGGGTCGGCCAACCCGAGGGTCATCTTTATTTTAGCCCCCCGGGCCAGTGCTTGTCTAAGTGTTGGTCCGAACCGGGCAGACTGCGGGGCCACCTTGGGGCAACTCGAGGGCTGGTTTTACTCGTAGGCTGACCTATCCGATGTTGCCCTGAGAACGAGATATGTGCAGCTCCTATCGGGATTGTCGGCGCATCGGGCGGCTTTGCTGGTCTTGTTTTACCATTGTCGAAATGTCTTGTAAACCGGGATTCCGAGTCTGATCGGGTCTTCCTGGGAGAAGGTCTATTCCTTCGTTGATCGCGAGAGCTTGTCATGGGCTAAGTTGGGACACCCCTGCAGGGTATAATCTTTCGAAAGCCGTGCCTGCGGTTATAGGCAGATGGGAATTTGTTAATGTCCGGTTGTAGATAACTTGACACCAGATCCGAATTAAAACGCATCAACCGTGTGTGTAGCCGTGATGGTCTCTTTTCGGCGGAGTCCGGGAAGTGAACACGGTTTCTGGGTTATGTTTGACGTAAGTAGGAGTTCAGGATCACTTCTTGATCATTGCTAGTTCACGACCGTTCCTTTTGCTCTCTTCTCGCTCTTGTTTGCGTATGTTAGCCACCATACTTGCTTAGTCGCTGCTGCAGCCTCACCACTTTACCCCTTACTTTCCCTTTAAGCTTTGCTAGTCTTGATACCCATGGTAATGGGATTGCTGAGTCCTCGTGGCTCACAGATTACTACAACACCAGTTGCAGGTACAGGTTCATGCGATGATCATGACGCGAGAGCGATGCTTGCTTGCGTTGAGTTCTTCTTCTGCTTCTTCGATCAGGGGATAGGTTCCAGGTCGGCAGCCTGGGCTAGCAGGGTGGATGTCGTTTGAGTTTCTGTTTGTGATTCATCCGTAGTCGGATGATGCTATGATGTATGATATATTGTTGTATTCATGTGGCATTGTATGCCTTATGTATGTATCCCCATCTATTATGTAATGTTGATGTAATGATATCCACCTTGCAAAAGCGTTTCAATATGCGGGTCTATCCTTGGTGGGACCTTCGAGTTCCTTTTGGATAGGGTCGCATATTGGGCGTGACACCACCGCCGTCGGGTTTTGACGGAAAACCACCCTTAACCGGTACTAAACCGCCCGGGTTCACCGGTTTTTCTTTTAGGGTTTCGGTTTTTATTTTAAACCTGGTTTTCTGTTTTAATACAGTTATTTAGAAACCGTTCACTGGTTAGGGTTAGAAAGCGAGCATTCGCTTAGTAGTTTTTTTTCTTTCTATTCTCTGTCCAGGGACCTATTTGTAGTATTTATTTACAGAATAGCCCCTGGTTTTCAAACCCTCACACCTTTCTACTCGTGTATCCGTCCAACGAAATCAATGACCACTTATTCGTTATGATCCCCTCTACCCAGTAATCCAACTCAAACATGTTTTTGAAAGTTTAAAATTTAAATTAGATCAGATTTGAATTTGAACTTCGTTTGATCATAACTTGAGTTTCGTAACTCCGATTTAGTCGATTCTTTTTGCAAATCGAAGCTCTTGACCTGTAGTTTCTGATAAGGCCAAATTCACATAGTTTTGGTACCGTTAGAAATTGTTTTATGATGCAAGAGTTATTTTCTTGGTTTTGATGTTTTCCAATTTTTTTCTTTGTTGTCTCCGATCTTTTGAGTGATTGCTTATGTGTCGTTACTATTGTTTGCTTATGATAGATTGAGCGGAGTGAGACGAATAGAACTATCAGGAGTTGAGTGCGAATCATCTTCATCAACATTGCAGGCAAGTTCACACTTTGATCATACCTCTTTACTACTCAGTTTTTATGCATTAGATCAATCCTCACACATTGCATGATTAGGATCTAATTAAATTGTGGGTTTTGGGAAGTAGATGAGGTAGTACCTATTACCTGTTTTATTATCAAACCCTTGGGAGTTACTTCTATGTTTGCTTATTATGCAATGCTATGCTAGTAGACGTGGATTGGGTAAGTGAATTTCCATGACAGATGTGAGATTGTTAATTAATGGTTTATTTAAGGTGGCAACTTTAATACACATCTAGGTGGATTGAGGCACTTGGGTATTCTAGGATTGCCTGTTTGTTTTTGGACCGCCACCCAGGCTCAAAGGGATCATAAGATTATTCATGCTAGAAACTTCCGTGTGCAGCCACATGCTATTATGGGCTCTAGCATAGTTGACTAAGTTGTGCGAACTCTTAGAGTGGTAGACTAGCAGATGTAGGGGAAAGTAGGTGTACCGGTCTACCCATCGTAAGGTGCTAGCGCTTCTGAAAGACTATGTCTCGGTCATTCGTTTCTCAAACACCATGTAGTGCGAGAAAACCAATGGAGGAGATCGAGTCATGTGGGGAAAAGTGCGCAAACCTCTGCAGAGTGTATAAACTAATCATGATTAGCCGTGTCCCCTGTTATGGACATCTTGAGTATCTAGTACTTGGATATCATGTGAATCTCATCATGTTACTTATAATTAATTTTGTTGGGTTTTAATGATGATGTTTAATTGGGATTGAGAATGCTATCAACCATTCTCAATGTTTAACAACCACAATGATAGCTAAATAAAATTTATTCCTTTGCAGTAGGGAAAAATTGGCTTTCCGCAAAAACATTATAACCATAGAGCCTCCACCAGCCAAATATGCATGTAGTGATAGCCTTTATTCATCATTGCTCTATGGTGTGAATTTTCCAGTACATTCAATGTACTGACCTACATGGCTGCAACGTCTCATGTTGCAGGAATCTTACGACGAGTAAGTGTTACGTTAGGGTTACGGTTTCTACACTCAACTTTGCCGTTGGTGTTTATGGGAATCCACAACCTTGTTACTTCCGCTATTTGGATTGAGGTAATAGCTTTTACGTTATTTTATACATGTGATTTGCCTCTCTCATAAATCCTCGAGTATTGTGTGTGTCAGCATACCGATCCAGGGATGACACTTAAGCACAGAGACTTGACCCATTCGGGTCGGGTCGCTACATTCCCACCCTATCTGCTCCATCTTCGAAAGCTCTCTCTGCATGTTGCATTCACACAATGGGATATGTCAAAATGTTGCTTCTATAATGGCTCATGTAGAGTTTTTTTTGTTGCATCCTACAAAGTAATAACTATGAAATGCATTTAGATTCTCATTTGACTGGGATTATGTGAGTTTGAGCATGTTGTGAAGTACTATAGACCTTGTATACATCTTGGGATTCGACAATGATTGTAACTATTAAATTGTATAGACCATTACATTCGAAGTCAATAGCCTAATATATTTATTTCACAATTTCAACAAATGATTAGTTCACTACAAACTAAAAAAAAAATGTGTACTCCCTCCGTTTTTATTTTAGTCCGCGTATTAGCATTGGTCAAAGTCAAGTTTTGTAAACTCTCAGAAAGCTTATAAAAAAATATTAACATATACAATAACAAATAAATACCATTAGATTCATTATTGTATGTACTTCCACATCATACATATTTGTTATGGTAAATGTTTATATTTTTATATAAATTTGGTCAAACTTTAGGAAGTTTGACTTCGGTCAAACCTAATATGCAGAGTTTACTACTACTACTCGCTAGTTGCTTAGCCGAATCACTCAACACGCCACATGGGGAGTCCAGTGTCACAAAATTTTGAGGTCGGCGGGAAAATCTCCCGCGACCCTGATTCGAGCAGTGGGAAGTTACCATCATAGCCTTTGGAACAGGCCTACGGATGACGCTTGGTAGGGGGCTGTTTTCATAACTTTAGGTTCACCCTACCCAGCCAGCCCCACCCCGGCACCCAGAGTAGTACACCTGAATACTCCCCATTCTCTATCCCCACGGCAAAATAGACTTCTCCACGGCACCGCAGCCTTCGTGCTCCTGCCCTTTACATTGGTGCACTCGTCCACCGCAGCGCATCTGGCTCATCGACGACCTTGTATGCCGCACTGGAGCCGGTCCACCATCGTCGTCTTCCACGATCTCGGATCTGCTTCCTGGAAGCCGACGCCAAGCGCAGAAGTACCACCGTCATGGACAATGAACTGCCTCTCGTTGCCGACCATGACTCACAGAGGCCGCCGCGACCATCGTTCTCCTCCTCGATTGGTAATGTGTGTATTGAATCACTTAGCAGTACATGTGCAGTTCCAATTTTGTTCATACCTACCCTTCAATTTTCCTGGGTGCTATTGTCCCGTAAAAGTAATTGGTTATAGCCTCCATTGTCCAACAGAATATCAGCTTGTAATTGTGCGTCGCTCCTGTATCGCGTTGTGCTTGGGTAGGTTTTTCATCTACAACCAGCAGTGTGGCAAATGATGGAAAGGTTTTTAGAACAAGCAAGATGCCCATGCTTTGCACGCATCAATATGCATTTGTATGAGTAGTTTATCTTGTGGGAGAAAAGGATGAACAAGGGAAGGCCTTATTTGCAAATCTGGAGAGGGGTATGGGTATCTTTTTTTATCTATCTATGCTGAGAACTATCCTCTACTCTCTAGTATCTACTTCTCGATCTCAGCACTGTAAACGCTTTTTTAAAGCGCCGGGTGTTGCGATTCTGTTGGAGATGCTCTAACATGGCAAACGAGTGCTTTAATGTTGCCCACAAGATGCGCGAGTATTACTAGTAGTATTTTTCTTGCCATGTTGAGATTTTAAAACCACGAGTGTGAACATGCAGAGGAGCAATGAAGACCAAACACGGGATATTCGGGACATCTTCAAGGAGCGTGGCAAGTTAAAGAGGAGCTGCACCGAACCTGTAAAACGAGCTTTGGTAAGTAACACCCTTTCAATTACTTTCGTTTAGCCTCGTGTTCTTCGATGTGTATATGTTGTAGTTTCTGTTTCTCTTAAGCGTGGTGTTCTTCGATGTGTAATAAGAAGAGTCTTAATCGTCCTAATGCTTTCATTTTTAACTTGATGTAGGAAGTGGGTGATCTCACCTTGTAGTCTGTTTTTATATTTCTTTTCCTTTTGAATTCACTTCTCCGAGTTCTGTTTATCTGGCTTCTACTAAATGGATCTAGGTTTCTCTGAGTATTGATCTAAAAAAGAAGTAACTTCGTGTCAGGATGCAGTTCCTGCGAGGAGGGAAGTATGGTCAACCTCGAGATCATGTTTCCAAAATGAGGCTGGATTACACACAAGGTGCCAGTTCCCTAATGATGCTGGATTAGACACAAGGTGCAAATTCCCAGATGATGTTGGATTACACACAAGCCAGGTGGAGTCGTCAGCTGTTCGTGTCCTCGTGGCATTAGTAAAGGCTGAAAGAAAGCGTGCAGCAGCCCTTGAGAATGTAGCTGAGTTCCTAAAGAAGCGAAAAGAGCAATCAGATGCTCTCTTCACCAAGCCAAAGAAGAGATGGAAGAAGCCAGAAATAAGCTGGCAGAGGCAGAGCAGGCTAGGCGTCTCCTGCTATCTAAAACTGTTGTCAATACAAAATTTCCTTCATAATAGCTAGGTTCAAATGTTTATCCAGTCAGCATGCCTGTTGTGATGTCTGTGCATCTACTGATGTGGCACAAAATGTTTTTTTCGGGTCATGTAATAACAGCAATTACTTTCCAAACAATAACAGATGAAGCATTGGACATGGTATAGTTCACGCGCAAGCCCGACATTCCAAGGTCTACTTCCACATCAAACTCATGTTCACAGATATCTGCACATTCATACATAATCTCCACAACCATGATTCACTTCAAAGCCAAAAAAATGTGAGGAGAGTTATAAATAATTAAAAACCTCTACTAATTCCTGCTACCAGTGCAAGCACAACAAGTCAAGACCATGCGTAAATTAATTATATTTTAGTCATTTTTTGTGTTCTAAAATGCATGACGGCTCGCGGAAGGACGTGTTGCCGGCACACGCGCGGATTCAATGAAGGCAGGCGGGGCAGTCTTAAGCTGGTTGCACGCGGCGAGGAGGTGTGCTCAGCCGCGCCTGCAGCGAGTGCGACCCTCTTGGCCGGCGCGCCGGTTCAATGCCTGCGCTATGAGAGATCACGTCCGTGTCAGAGCAATCACTCCCTCCAGTCCTTTTTTGTTTGGGTATAACAAAATCTCGTTTTCCATTCACATTTTACAAGTAAAATTCGTGGACAAACTTTGACCCAAAGTATGATGGGGACTAGTAAACCAGAATGGAGGTAGTAGTTTTTTTTAATCAAAGAAGGGTTTCCCCTTCCGATTACTGAAAACCAGCATCTAAATCTAAACCGTAGTATTTGCCCTAGAACTACCAGGTTCAACATCTCGTAACATAAACCCATACAACCATACGCCAAGGAGGTATGTAGTACTATGAATTCCATTTTCGCTCCATACCAATCGTTCTAAAAACTACTTACTACTTATAACGTGCCATTGAAAATCAGAACTCTTAAACCCGCTAAAAATGATATTTTAAATGTGGCTACTTGATCTGTGGCAACTGGCGAGCCACCGCGCTCCAAGTCGTTCACCTGTGGTCCCGACCATCAACTCCTACAAAGGTGCTCCACCACGTACTCGGTACCCGTGAATGCAACAATCGTGCACCTATGGTTTTAGGGTTTATTTTTTAACATCGCCTTGACGTAGCACTCATGTGTGCGAGACAGCGAGAGGCCGACTGCGTGCATGCGCCTCTTCTCTTCGTATATGTACTCCACCGTTTGTCTGGTGTCCAAAAAATTATAATAACTACTAGCAATGTGCCAATGCGTTGCCACACAATCAAAGTAGATTAATACATATTCACCAATTTGATAGAAAAAAAGTCTAGTTTTGAAATACTTATATCACTAAAAATATGTTATGTTTCACTCAAAATATATTCCTTTGGCGGTTTTGATGAGATAAGGGAGGAATGTTGTTGCTTTCAAGATTCGAGAAGTGGTATATGTCTAATTTCTACTCTTACTAGCAAGATGCCTGTGCGTTGCACGGAACATCAAGATCTTGTGGGAGAAAAGGATGAAGGAGGGAAGGCCTTATCTGCAAATGTGTTGAAGAGTGTGGGTAAATTGCCATATTTTCCTTCGTATCCATCAGATATAAATCGACAGGATGGCAGGCCCACCATCATCACCAACTCTATTTTTTATCCCTACTCTTATAAAAAGCATTGTCGGTGATGATCGTGTGCCTGCCATCCTGCAATATAGGCCGTCCGATCTATATCTGACGGATAGGAAGGAAACTATGGCAATTTTGCAAAAAGATACCCACACCCCTCTCCACATTTGCAAATAAGGTGTTCCCTCGTTCATCCTTTTCCCCCACAAGATAAACTAGTCATACAAATGCATCTTGATGTTCCGTGCAACACATGGGCATCTTGCTAGTTGTTGCAAAAAGCCCATGTGTGTGTGAGAGAGAGGGACAGTGGAGGAGGACGGAGTGCATGTGTGACAAAGACACAAGTAGTGTGTGTGCGATAGGTATCAGCTTAAAATGAGGCAGTAGTGTGTGTGTGCACGATCGAGAGGGCGTGTCTCAAGAAGGGAAGAAAAAGCTACATAGATACAAGGAGCGGGAGAGAGACATGTATGCGATGGTGGAAGCATGAGTGTGCGGGTGTATAAACCTATCTAGAGGCTAGCTAGTCGATAAATGTTTGTGAGAGAAATACGAGTCGGGGTGCGAAAGCAAGAGTTTTGTGTGAGAGAGAGAGAGATGGTAGTCGGGAAGGGGAGTGGAAGCAGGAGTTGTGTGTGTGTGTGTCTGTGTGAGAGAGAGAGGAGACGGTAGTCGGGGTTGTCTGATCGGTGTCTGTCTGGGATGGAGACGAAAAGGAGACCGCAACAAATGTTGTGTCTACAGGAGAGAGAGAGAGAGAGTAATTTTAGTGGTATGAGTCATATGTAGAGACATACAGGGTGTGTGAGAGAATCCCATAGAGAGAAAGACAAAGTGAAAGGCGAGTGGAGACTGTGTGTGTGGCGGTGAAAAAGAAAGCTTAGGTATCGAGTGATACCAGAGAATAGTAGAGACGTGAGAGATAATGAAAACCGTGTAATGTATAATGATAGGGAGAGTGTGACACTTCTCAAGGGAGACGTCGACAGACCATGTTTGCGAGGATAGGAGAAACATGAAGTGAGCGTGTGGGTGAGCTAGAGAAAAGAGAGTGATAGCTACCTGAAGGAGCATGCATGCGAGAGAGATGGGCGTGAAAGGGGTGAACAAAAAAGGGATTCAAATATTTGAATTCGAGATGATGATACATGTAATCCATACTCGAGCCAAAATTGATCTATCAGACATGCATACTCACATGAATTCACGCACATCTATGTTATTTAATATGTAGATATTACTGATCCATACATTTTAGTAGAACATAATTTGGTTAAATTTTTTCGAATTCAACCTTAAGATTTCGAGATCATTGTATTTGTAAATCATATTATACATATAAAGGAGCAGAATTCTTTGTTGTGCTTTTGCAAGTATATATATAAAAAATGATGTATATAGAATGTAATTCTAATTGAAAATGGATCCTGCCCAAAAAAAAGTAGAATACAAACAGGATTCGAATTGAGTTGGCACGGTAAACGTGCACTGTGCAAAATTTGAACGAAGCGGGGAAAGTCACAGTAACCGCCCGAAACCAAAATCTGCGAGATGGAAATCACTACTGCCTATCCCTGCCACGCAAAGCCTATCTGCTGGATTTCTATAGGTTTCGATAGGGGTAGGTTTGTAATTTCACCCAAACGTGACGTAACCGCCTCTCACCCAGATTCATACACGGTGGGCGCCAAAATAAAGTGTGCCCTCGGCCGAAATCGACTCCCTCCCCGATTCATATTCATACACGGTGGGTGCTAAAAACAAACTCTCATCGGCAAATATTCAGTGTATGCGAGATTACCGTCCTATCCCCAACCGACTAATGTTGTTGTGATGTAGTAGAAATTTGAAACGGGGCTAAGTTTGTAAATTTCCTCGCATTTGAGACAAGCACGCCCTGAATACATGGTTCCCCCTGTCCTCTCTACCTCCCTTTTCCCCATTCGTACTCCGTGGGTGCCAAAACACCCTCTCCACCCCACCCTCCTCCGTCCGCCGCCGTCCGCCGCCCCATCCACCGCCGTACTCCTCCACCATGCCAGAGCTGATACCCCGATGCCGCCGTCCATTACAAGAGATCGACCTCTCTCATCCACGCCTTCGGACCGGGATCCTTGCATCCCATCCTCTCGCTTCATCCCCGCCGTCGTCCACCTTGCCGGTGCCGCTCCTACAACCGTCTCGTCCACCGCGCCCCGCCGCCACCGGCTACCCTCCTAGATCTGCTTCCACGCCGCCGACAGCCATTGCTACCGCAGCACCATCAAATTCTTAGCAGATGCATACATGGCGTCGCACCAGAGGCGGTACTCTTTCGTATCTGCTCAACTTATTTATCGCAGCAAGAAAATAGATCGCCACTTCTTTACTCTGATTTCTTGTCTTGGTTGCGAAGTTGCCTTTGTCCGGTTTGCACCTTCAGATCCGCCATGGCACGCTCAACACTATACTCCCAATGCTTATGGTTTTCCCCTTTTATATTCCACACTAGTTAAATCACAGTGGACTAAATTTCAAAATTGGGTCAGTCAATTTTTCAGAGCTCGCCGGAGTTCACCAGTGCGATCCAAGGGGCTCGGGTGGTTGTGGGGCCTCGCCGAACAAAGAAAACTCGATGCGGGTGGGGGTGCAGGTGGTGGAGGAACACAGGCGGTGGGGGCCGGTGGTCCGGCCGGCGGCCCGTGCGGTGTTCTGTAAGGGAAGAATCAGAGACGAGGAAGAAGAAGGGTTAGGAGACGTAGGATCTTCATCCAACCGCCTGAAATGGTCGAGAGACAGCTAGGAGTTGCATTCTTAATGTGCTCTGGTTCATCATGTGTGGGCACTGCGCAACCAACATTTTATTATCCAAAATCTGCTTGCTCTTCTTTACCATGTTCCTCTTCCATTCTTCTTTAATATGTACTCTCTCCATTCCTAAATACAAGTCTTTGTATAGATTCCACCATGGACTACATATGGAGCAAAATGAGTGAATCTACACTCTAAAATGTATCTGGATACATCTGTATGTGATCCATATTGGAAATCTCTACCAAGACTTATATTTTGGAACGGAGGGAGTATGCTAGTAGTACAGTATGTTCCTTGTACTAAAGATGAGCAGGGACATTTGTAGTGTAGAGGTCTATACGGTCGGTTGTGATGGACACTTTGAGCCTCTTTGATTCGTAGGATCTTGTAAACATAGGAATGGGATTTGTAGTGGCCTGCCCACTTGAATCCTATAAGAATAGCAAGGAAATGCGCGGAGCTATGTCGCCTTTGAGAGTTATACTGATATTAACAGTACCGCACCTTCACTTGAAGAGAGCTGGTATCTGAAGCCTTTCCAGCCATACCGGCAATACTAGCACATATATTCTAGCAAGTTCCACTTTGCTGATTTTACTCTGATGCTTAAGGTTTTCCCGTTATATCTACACTATGATCTGTGTAGCTGCTTTGTGTCGCACTAGCAGCAGCCCACTCTTGAAGCTAAACATTGCAATAACTTACAAAATTGGCACCAAGGCATTGAGTGCCATTCTGGATGCAATGAAACTCATATGCTCCCCACCTGTTGACTCTTGTTCAGAATATGATCCTAATGACTATTCTAACCTCGAGGAGTTAAAGGCAGATGGCCTGTCCTATTCACACATCAAGGTGCATGTTCTAATTTGGCAATGTTTTATTGATTGCGGGTATCTTGCATATGTTGTCTTGCATTTCTTCTACTTTGTTGCACCGCCATCTGCTTAGTTTACATCATATATGTCGAGATGCCATGCCCATCCATTATCAATACATATTCCATTTGTCATCATACCATGTTTTTGCACTCAAATGCTGTTCATGTGCATCAGACATCAAAAAGGAAGAGGGTGATTGCCGAACCTGAAGGAGTACCAACAAAGTCCTCGAAAAACGTGGTGGTGCCGGAGAAATCAGACAGCTCCCCACTTATATTGGTTGTACAACCAGTGACACAAAACGTAGGACCGACTCCAGCAGACTGTACCCATACTTCACTGGCCACACCACTAGCCCCACCACACAGGACCTGCAGTCCAGCAAAAGGTATACCGATTTCATTTGCCATAGCACCAGCTGTACCACAGAAAAATCCCACTCCAGCAAAAAGTACAGCAAGTCCATGTCACATCCCCAATTTAGGCCTTGCTTGTCTTTGCTTTAGCATCCATGCATCATGTTTAAATTTTATGAAACTTGAAATGGGGATTGCCTAAACCCTAGCATCTAAGGAATCCACTAGGTTCAACTAAAATATTCACAGTGAATCAAAATGACTTTCAAAAATGTTCATCATTTATGGAAAATGCTGGAAACATTAACCAGAGGTGTGCACCTTTTCCCATGTCATATTTGGGCTCTGGATTAAATCATATGCTATTTGCAATTGGGCATTTAAATGTTATATAATAATTTAAATGCTCAATTAATTCTGAACTTAAGTGAGGGCTGTTGGGAATATTCCAAATAGAGTCCACAATTATTTTCAGGATTTTTGAAAATGTTTTGGTATTTTAACTAAAGCCCAGAAGTTACAGAAAAATAGAAAACAGAAAACAATTTAGAGAGAGAGAAAACGCCCACCTGGGCCACTTACCTGGTCGGCCCACCTGGCAGGCCCAGCACTGTGCTGGCCCATGCCAGCCAGCTGCTTCGTCCTCGCCAGGCAGGAACAGAGGTGACGCCGGCGACCACGAGCTCGCCACGATGCCACCTGCTTGCCGCCCGTGCCCCTGGACACCTGGGTGAGCTCCACGTCGCCGCCCCGACCCCGTGGACACCTCATTCGCCCCCTGGCTCTCTCCCTTGCTCTCCCGCATCATGGCCGACGCTGCTGCGCCCGCGCCACCGTAGTTCTCGCATCCTCCGCCGTCCCCGCGCCGCGCCACCAAGTCGAACAGCTTCGCCGTCATCGTCTCTGCCGAGCAGCCCGAGCCCCGAGCGCTCGCGCGCCCTGCTTCGTCCTCTTCGAGCTCGACTTCACCGAGCAACGCTGCAGATCCCTTTCCCCATCGCCGCCGCATCAGCTCGTCCCCGACCTCGCCGACTGCTCCAACGTGATCGCCGTGAGCTTATCCACCTCCCCATCCTCTCCGTTCTCTCTCTCGTGCACCATAGCAACTGCACGAAGCATCACCGCACGCGCCGCCGCCGAGCTCGTCGCCGACGTGACTCCGGCCATCCATTGGCCACACCACCATGTCCAACACGCTCACCGCACTCGCAGGAACCCGTAGCACCACTCCACGCGCCTCGCCGTGCCCCCTAGCACCGTGTTCGACCTCGGCCGAACTCCGGCGACCCCCGAGGTCGTCGCCGGCGACGTTCCCGGCCACCCCGAGCCCAACCACCGCCACGAAACGCTGCGGCTTGCTCCCAGCTACCCGTAGATGGTCTCCGCCGACCATTTGGTCGCCGGAGCGCGAATTTGCACTTCCTCCGCCACGTCTGGCCTCGCCGGCGGCTAAACACCGGAGGGTTTGACCCGTTGACCTTGATCGGGTGGGCCCAGGTTGACTCCCCTGAGTCTATGACAAGTGGGTTCCTCCTCTGCTAATTAACTCAGTTTAGAACTAACTAAGTTTAGTTAGTTTAACTAACTGTTGACACATGGGACCCACTGGTCAGGTTGACCTAGATGTCCCGTTGACTCGCTTACGTCACGCTGACGTCAGGATGACGCAGTAATGCTTTTCTGGATTTTAAATAAATCTATTTGATTTATTTAATTCCAGAAAATAGCCAAAACTTCTAAAAATCATAGAAATTCAACCGTAACTCCAAATGAAATAATTTATATATGAAAAATGATCAGAAAAATCCAATCTTTCCATCTGTACCATTTTCATGCATGTTAGAACAACTTGTAGCTGCTGTTTAGGCCAAATCTTATAAATGGCATTTAAACTCTCACATATGGAGTTTGAATTTGAACCTAGTGTTCAAACCCACTCCATTTAACTTGTTGCTTGTTGCATTAGGCCAATCAACAGCATATTGCCATGTCATGATCATGCATCATATTGTGCATTGCATTGATTGTGTTTTCCTTCTGTGTTGCTGGTATTTGTCCCCTTTCGATAGATGTGATACCGACGTTGTGATCGTTGACACTGATGAAGACTCAATGCTATCTTCAGAAGTGCCAGGCAAGCAAAAACCCCTTGTTCATTCCGATACAATCCCACTCTCTCGCTCCTGCTCTCTTTTACTGCATTAGGACAACAACGATTCATCTGTTACTTGCTGCGGTAGTTGAACCCCTTATCCTCTGCATGACCTGTCATTGCCAAAGTAAATAAATGAAACCCACTAGCATGAGTAGGAGTTGTTTGAGCCCTGTTGTGCCTACTCATTCATGCTTGTTTGTCATGCCTGCTATTGCTTAGAGTTGAGTCAGGTCTGATTCATCAGGAATGAATCAGAGGTGTGTGAACATGTCCTACTGTGTGTGAGCTAAGTGTGTGAACACAATTTGGTAAAGGTAGCGGTGAGAGGCCATGTAGGAGTACATGGTGGGTTGTCTCATTGAAGCCGTCCTTAGGAACTGAGTTATGTGTTTGTGATCCATGAAACAACTACTACCATGCATTGGGCCCTGAAATATGACCCCGCTCGACTTCTTAATCACCCTTGTCCTCTGTCCAGGAGTTGCAAGTAGTTTCTGGTGTTTGTAGTATGCTGGAGGTCGTGGGCAGCGCTGACCCGAGGGGTGGGCTGTGATGCGGTAGGCACGTGGCACGGTGTACCGGGCACCCGTTTGGTGTCTCGGGAACCCTGCACACATCGTTCGGGGCCATATGTGGAAACTTCGGTCGGACTCCCTGCGGATGGAACCTGAATAGGCGATAAACCTAGACTAGAGACTTGAGTGTTTCGGTAGGTCATGGTCTACACCCACGTCGGCTTTCGCTTGAAGTCTGCTGAGCACATGTCGTGTGCAGACGCTAAGTGGTGGAAACATGTATGAAGAAGTACACCCCTGCAGGGTTAACATCATCTATTCGAATAGCCGTGTCGACGGTAAAGGACTTCTGGGTTGCCTATAACAGTTCATAGACAAGTGAAAGTGGATACTTTAAAATGCGCAAGATAAGCGTGAGTGCTATGGATGGCGTTCTCGTAGGGAGACGGAAGTGGATCCATAGTGGTGTATTGGTTGGTGAATATGTGGACTCGTGTGCGCCACCTCAAAGAGTCGCTTGAAGTCGTAGTTCAGGATAGCCACCGAGTCAAAGCTGGCTTGCTGTAGTTAAACTCCACCATCCCCTTTGTTGATAATGATGCATATGTAGATAGTTCTGATGTAAGTCTTGCTGGGTACATTTGTACTCACGTTTGCCTATTTTATCTTTTTGCAGAGAGACTTCAGTCTCACTAGTAGTTCCGCGTGGACTTCAACGTTTAGCTTGTTACCTCAGCTACGATCTTGTTCCCTCGGCAGGATCTGGTAGTTAGTCAGGCTTCTCAGCCTTTTTCATTTGTAGATGTCTGTACTCAGACATGTTAAGCTTCCGCTTATGCTTTGACTTGAATGCTCTGAGTGTTAGGTCATGAGACCCATGTTTGTAATATCTCGCTCCTCGGAGCCTATTGAATAAATACTTGAGTTGTAGAGTCATGTTGTGATGCCATGTTGTATTAGCACATATCGAGCATATTGTGTGTATGTTATTGAAATGCTTGGTATGTGTGGGATCTGACTATCTAGTTGTTTATCCTTAGTAGCCTCTCTTACCGGGAAATGTGTCCTAGTGCTTCCACTGAGCCATGGTAGCTTGCTACTGCTCCGGAACACTTAGGCTGGCCGGCATGTGTCCTTCTTTGTTCTTGTGTCTATCCCTACGGGGAAATGTCACGCGATGAATACCAGAGTCATGTTAGCCCGCTACAGCCCGGTTTACCGGAGTCCTGCTAGCCCAGTGCAACAGTCTGGATTCACTCACTGATGACCGACACGTTCGATGTTGGGTCATGTATGCCTGTCCCTGTATGTTAGTGCCACTTTGGGTTCACGACTAGCCATGTCAGCCCGGGCTCCTTGTCATATGGATGCTAGCGACACTATCATATACGTGTGCCAAAAGGCGCAAACGGTCCCGGGCAAGGTAAGGCGACACCCGTGGGAATACCGTGCGTGAAGCCGCAAAGTGATATGAGGTGTTACATGCTAGATCGATGTGCCATTGAGTCGGGGTCCTGACAGCTTTGGTATCAGAGCTTGACTGCCTGTAGGATTACCAAGCCAAACTGGTCGAATTTGAGTCTAGAAATGCTTTAGTTATATGTAGGGGAATTGGTTGTGGGGTGGGAACGTAAGGCTCTTTTTACTTCTTTACCTCATGTCCTTGTGATCTGAGTCATCCTCTTCTCTTCTATGGGGTTTAAGAACTAGGCTTCTCATCTATCTATCAGGATGACGTGTTACTAATCCATAGACTTATAGAATTGATAGTTTCAAGCCTCGGTTCAATTTCTACTACTTCTGTATGTTGACAGTTGGTCTAGGAACCTTGATATTGTGATGTTAAGTGGTTATGCCACCATTTTCGCTGGATGTCTCAATTTTTTTTTGAGCATTTACAGTCGTTATGCTGTCCGAGTCATCCCAGGTTTCTAAGCAGTATGCATTTGCAAATCCCTTCTTCCCGTTCCCGATGTCCCTTTGGTCAGATTAATCACACAAATCAGTGACTTGAGGTACTCTATTGCCTCGACATATATGTTGGAGCTATTACTATGACCCTAGGTGTCTTTGGGGATCATCTAGCAATCTAGCCATGATTTGTGTCCTAGTGTGATGATTCTGTACTTTATTCTCGAAAGCATCCCGTGATGCCATTTAGTTAGTGTCTTGGTTCTAAGTCTGACAGTAGAATGGGGGTAAGTATGGAGAGGCAAGATCCTAGCTATGGAGCAGTTGTACACACGAGTGTTTTATGAGTTCAGGCCCTTCTCGGAAGAAGTAACAACCCTACGTCTCGGAGCCCGGAGGCGGTCGACTGGATTATGTGTCTGAAAGGTACAGGGGTGCGAACCTTTCTACCAGTGGAGGGGGTGGCTTATATAGAGGACGCCAGGACCCCAGCCAGCCCGCGTAGCAGAGGGTTAAAGTACATTAAGGTCTGGCGTTACTGGTAACGCCCTACATAAAGTGTCATCATGACCATTAAGACTACTTAATTACAGACCGTTTGGATATAGAGTAGATCGAGTGGATAAAGTGTCTTCATGGTCGAGTGTCGTTCATCGAGTGTCTTCTAGCCGGTCGAGTGGAATCCCTCTTGGTCGACTGGAAGTGGGCTTCTTCTAAGAGATGTCCTTGGGGAGGGTACCTTGGACAGGTCCGTAACCCTACCCTAGGTACATGACTTCATCAGTATCCAACGAATGGATCGAGGTTTGAGTGAGGACGGAGTTGGCAATCTTTCTGACCTGCTTTCTGGTAATGTAAAGGCGTTTTTGCTCTGGATCAATGACTTTTAAGTGAGGGTGTCAACTTTCTTCAGTCGCCTTGATCCATTCTTTATATCTGTCGAGTGAACTTTATGAACTTGGCGATTTCCGAGCGACGGATCGCAGGAGATCTTCCGTCTGACAAGTTGCCCTGTGGTTAGCGGATTTAGTGGGATCCGAATTTTGGGAAGCGCGCGAAGCGGAGAAGGCTGCGGTACTCGGACGGGATAAGGCAGGGACGCCTCGATCTGCGCGCCGCCTTTTTCACCATGTATCGCGTGCGGGACTGTTTCGGGATTTGACAGGATTGCCTGGGCCTACCCATCAGCCACTCGGAAGTCACCCCATATAAGGAACCAGGCGGAGGTTTTCCGGACAGAGCCTCCTCATTTTCTCCTCCCTCATCTCCAGATTCATCTGCTGCGCTCGCGAACTGCCCAGCACCGCTGCTCCGTTCGGGCTTCGTCGGCGACAATGGTGAAGGAGAAGACGGCGGCTTTGGAGCGTGCGAAGAAGGCGACGGCGCAAGCGAAGGGGAGAGCGCCCAGTCTGGGTGGATCCTCATCGCGGTCTCGCTTGCCGCAGGGTTGGATCCAAGGGGATTGGATCCGCTCGACCATCACCCAGAAGGACCTCGATGACATAGCCAATGAGGGGCTGATCGAGCACGGAGCAGCGAGGCTTCCGGGAGCGGAGTGTCAACCACAACCTCAGGAGGGTGAGTGCGTCCTCTTGGCGACTCATGTAGATCGAGGGTTTTCTCTGCCGCCGCATCTTTTCTTCCGAGGATTTCTGAATTTCTTTGGAGCTCAGCTCCACCACTTTACCCCAAATTCCATCGCCTATCTCTCCGCCTTTGTATCTTTGTGTGAGAATTTCTTGGGTTGTCGGCCGCATTGGGGCCTCTTCAAACATATATTCACTTGTCGTTCCCAGACGGTGAAAAAGGCCAGCCCCAATGACGATAGAACCCAGGTGATCCAGATGTGTGGGGGTCTCGGGGTCCAGATGAGGAGTAAGAGCGCCTTCCTTGCTATGACCCTTCCCGAGTCGGTCAGAGGGTGGCAGTCGACCTGGTTCTACTGCCAAGACCGGTCGACGCCAGGGCAGTCAACCGGGCTCCCTCCCTTCTCTATGAGTCGAGTGAACAAGCCCTCCTCTCTGAAAGTAGTTCCGGAGGAGAAGTCTCAGGTGAAAATGTTGATGGAGCGAGTAGTTCAGTTGATTCGTGACGGCGTGACCGGCATGGACCTTCTGGTGCGCATCCAACCACTCCAGTACCGGGGCCACCCGATGTGGCTGTATTCTGGTACTGAAGACACCAATCGGGTCCACCCATAGGAGGTCGACGACGCTACATTGGAGAGGTGGATGACCGCCATCACGGGGAACAAGGACAACCCTTGTGGAGCTAGGAGGATCGTTCCACTCGACCAATCTTATGAGGTGGATAAGGTACGACTATTTTCCTCTGACTGCTCCGTCTATTCTGTTTCGTCGTAAATCAGTCGATTGACCTTTGTCTTGCTTGCTGTCTTTCAGGAAACCACTGAGTTGTACTCGATGCCCAACGAGGCGCAGGCACAGGCCGATGAGGAGGAAGGAAGCGGAGGCGAAAGTCAAGAGGAGTGGGACTAGGATGCCGATGAGGGTGAGGAAGACGCAGGTTCTGACGAAGAGGAAGAGGATGAGGAAGTTGTGCCTCCTTGTTCCGAAAGGAGGTCCAAGCTCGCCCACGACCCTGCGGCTGATCGTGGAAAGGGAGTCGCGCCTACAGGGCAGTCGACTAAACGTCCTCGGACAACTTCACTGGCGCCGACGGAAAAGGCGTCGAAGCAACCTCGAGCGGCCCCGTCAAAACCGGCGAAATCCCTACCGAAGATGAGGATGGAGATTCCGACTGTCTCTGGGTAACAGTCATAACTCATGTTTTCCATTCTTGGTCGATTCAATCGCTGACCAACTGATATTTGCAAATCGCAGTGCTGCTACTTCCGAGACTTCAGCCAGGCATGAGGATCAAGAAATGGAAGATGCTGCAACTTCTCAGCCTGGTATGATCTGCGCGGTTTCGCTTTCGGTTGATTGAATCTTTATTTTTGATTTTGAACTTCTTCTGCAGCTCCGCCTAATGTTGTCATCAATCTTCCTGACGATGACGACGAAGCACCGCTAAGGCAGAGGAGGAGCGGGAAGGCGACTGTTAGCAAGGCTGCGCAGGTTACATCGGCACCTGGACCACAGATTCCCGAGGGGAGCAATGTTGCTCGGGCTACCGTGTCCTTTGCAGAGCCATTGACGGTTGCCCGCCCTTCGTCGTCGAGTGCTGACCCGCCTTCTCTCTTCTCCACCTACCACGTCCCGGAGGACCAAGCAAGCGCTGCCAAGGAAGCCATACGTCAGGACGGGATTATGATGGAGCAGGTGAAGGCGATCCGAACCGCCAGCCAAGCAGCTTATGACGCGAGCTCAGCTCTCCAGAGCAATGTCCAGGTTAGTTGAACACCGACTGGAAATCTTGATATTTGTCATGCACCCACTGGGTGTGGACTGCTGGCAGTCGACTATAGTCTTTGTGTCTTGAGATTTCTCACTTTACTTGTTCCACTCGACCATGGTCGAGTGGATCAATGAAACTGGTGGGGGCACGCTGAGTGCACCCACTGGGTGTAGTCCCCGAGACCGTGGTCGATTGTTGGCAATCGGCTATGGTCTGATTTTTTTGACAATTAACTGCTTCCGGTCGACTGATCGACTCTGAGTCTAGCTGATAGAACTAGTGGGGGCACGCTGAGTGCACCCACTGGCTGTAGTCCCCGAGACTGCAGTTGAATGTTTAGATTCATCTGTAGTCTTAGAAATAGTGCAATTTTTCCTTTAGTCACTCGGAAGTGATCTGCCGTTGATGTTTGTCGACTGAACTTTCGCAGAAATCTTGTGACCTTGTTTCTCATTATACCGAATTGGAGAACAAGTATATCTAGCTTGAGCTTGACCAAAATCTTGTCCAAGAGAATTTCACGAAGGCGAAGGAGGAGGCAAAAGGTATGTTTGGTGATAATCTTGACGACTGTCCTCGCTTCTTGCCTGTCTCCGAATATGATCTTATTGTGATTTTCGCAGAAAAACTGAGGGATGCTTTGAAGAAGAAGGACCTTGACCTTGCCGAGGCGCAGAAAACGGCTACAGACAAGACTAGGCTTGCAGAAGAGAAGTTGGCTTCCGTCAACAAACTTGAAGAAGAAAACACTAATCTGAAAGCTGCTCTTGACGTGGCCAACCAAGAAGTCACTCGACTGAAGAATGCCAATATGGTCCTGGACGACAAAGCTGGCGAACTGGCAGGAAAGAAGAATGACTTGGAGCTTTATCTGGGAGGACTCGCCAAAAAGCTGTTCCTCATGCTCGAAGGTAACCTCTTATCTCCGATTGGTAGTTACTGACTTGCTGTAGGGGCGTTAGCTTATTCTTGAATCATGCCCACAGAATTCTGCCAAAACTTTGAAGAGGAGACTAGTCGAGTGGAGACTGGCTTGGATCCCATCAGTTCTCTGGTGAAGGATGAAACTGCTATGAACGTGCTCCACCTCGAGTCCCGCATTGCTGCAGTGGTTGATTACCTTGCAAGACTGAAGGCCGCTGTATCGCGCATCGACACATCGCTCTGGCCAGAAGAAACACTTCAGAACGACCTTGAGTCGCTGATGACTCGACTGAACGAGATTCCGAGTCGAGTGCAAGAGTGGAAGAAGTCTTCTGCCAGGTGCGGTGCTGACGTCGCTCTGTCCTTGGTCCGCGTCCACTTCAAGGAAGCGAGGGAAGACAAGCTGGTGTCTCTCAAGGTGGCCAACACTAGGATGCATGACTTCCATTCTTTCATGGAGACCTTCATCGCGGCCGCCACTCGGATCGCAGATGGGATCAACCTGGACGAGTTTGTTGCGCCTTCCAGCCCTCCGCAGGAGGGATAACAAACTTCTATGTTCGATGATTTGAATTTTCCTCGGAATGCCGAGTGATCTTTGTAACTGCCAAACTTTAACAGGCTTGATGCCTGAGCACTTCTGGGTCCGTAGGACGTTATCCGAACTTGATTTGCCGTTGAAATACGTTTGCTTCTTTCGGACAACCATCTTCTTTGGGTTGGAATATATGCTAGCATCTGAAATGCTTTTTTGCAGGTAGGAGTGAAGCACAAATTGCAGTCGACTTGTGCTTGTCATGTTTGGGCGAGTGCTTGGTTGCAACCAAGCCTCCGAGTGAGAAACTTGTTCTCCACTCGGAAGGATTTTAGAAACTTAGGTGAGCACTGTGCTGCAGCTAAGCCCCCAAGTGGGAGGTTTGCTCTCCACTCGGTAGGAATTTACAAACTTAGGCGAGCACTGAGCTGCAGCTAAGCCCCCGAGTGGGAGGTTTGCTCTCCACTCGATAGGAATTTAGAAACTTAGGCGAGCACTGGGCTGCAGCTAAGCCCCCGAGTGGGAGGTTTTCTCTCCACTTGATAGGAATTTAGAAACTTAGGCGAGCACTGGGCTGTAGCTAAGCCCCCGAGTGGGAGGTTTGCTCTCCACTCGGTAGGAATTTAGAAACTTAGGCGAGTACTGGGCTGCAGCTAAGCCCCCGAGTGGGAGCTTTGCTCTCCACTCGGCAGGATTTTAGAAACTTAGGCGAGCACTGGGCTGCAGCTAAGCCTCTGAGTGGGAGGTTTTCTCTCCACTCGGCAGGATTTTAGAAACTTAGGCAAGCACTGTGCTGCAGCTAAGCCTCCGAGTGGGAGGTTTGCTGTCCACTCGGCAGGATTTTCGTGGCACAGATTTGGAGGAGAAGGTAGCAGTCGACTTGCACTTCGTCCTCCTTGCGGGACGCACGTTGTGTTTGTGATGTAGCTCGGAAGGAGGAAGCGGGGGTCAACCTGCGCCTTGTCCTTCTTGCGAAGTGTACAATGTCTTTTATTCTTAGGCGAACACAAGGTTGCAGCTAAGCCTCCGAGTGGAAGACAGGCTTACCACTCGGTAGGATTTTCAAAAAACTTAGGCGAGCACTGGGCTGCAGCTAAGCCCCCGAGTGGAAGGCTGGCTGACCACTCGGTAGGATTTTGTTTACTTAGGCGAGTACTTGGAATGCAGCTAAGACTCTGAGTGGGAGGCTGGCTCACCACTCGGTAGGATTTTGTTTACTTAGGCGAGTACTTGGACTGTAGCTAAGCCTCCGAGTGGGAGGCTGACTCACCACTCGGTAGGATTTTGTTTTAACTTAGGCAAAACGGATTCGCAGCTAAGCCTCCGAGTGGAAGGCTGGCTTACCACTCGGTAGGATTTTTTACAAGCTTAGGCGAAACGGGTTCGCAGCTAAGCCACCCACTGGGGGACAGATTTATGAGAGCAAAAGCAATAACAATCACTAAGAAAATTATGAAACTCTTGTCTTTGATGAATACACTACAGGAATACTTTTATTACAACTCATCCGAGTGAAAAACTTAAGTATAAAAAGGGCGGAGTAAGTCCGCGTTCCATGCTCTGGGCTCGTCAATCTGGTGCTCGACATTGTAAAGGCGGTATGCCCCATTATGGAGAACTTTGGTGACGATGAAGGGACCTTCCCAAGTAGGAGCAAGCTTGTGTGGTTTCTGCTGATCCACTCGGAGAACTAAATCTCCCTCCTGGAAAGCTCGACTCTTCACATTTCTGGCATGGAAGCGACACAAGTCCTGCTGGTAAATGGTCGATAGGATCAAGGCCATCTCTCTTCCTTCTTCTAGAAGGTCGACCGCGTCCTGTCGGGCTTGCTCTGCTTCAGCTTCGGTGTACAGTTCGACTCGGGGTGCGTTGTGAAGCAGGTCACTCGGCAAGACTGCTTCAGCTCCGTAGACCAAGAAGAACGGAGTCCTCCCAGTCGACCGGTTTGGCGTGGTCCTTAACCCCCAAAGCACCGATGGAAGTTCGTCGACCCATGCACCGGCTGCGTGCTTGAGGTCACGCATCAGTCGGGGTTTCAACCCTTTGAGAATCAAGCCAGTTGCACGTTCTGCTTGTCCATTCGACTCGGGATGAGCGACCGAAGCATAGTCGACTCGTGTACCTTGAGATGTGCAGAAAGCTCTGAATTCTTCGGAGTCGAAATTTGACCCATTGTCTGTGATGATGCTGTGTGGAACTCCATATCTGAATACCAACTCCCTGATGAAGCTGACGGCGGTGCCGGCATCCAGATTCTTGATGGGTTTAGCCTCAATCCACTTAGTGAACTTGTCGACTGCTACCAACACATGGGTGTAGCCGTTTCTGCCTGTCCTCAGAGGTCCAACCATATCCAGTCCCCACACAGCAAAGGGCCAGACGAGTGGAATGGTTTTCAAGGCTGAGGCGGGTTTGTGTGACATATTGGAGTAAAATTGACATCCTTCACACTTGTCGACTATCTCTTTTGCCATCTCATTTGCTCTGGGCCAATAGAAACCAGCTCGGTATGCTTTAGCCACGATGGTCCGAGAAGACGGATGATGGCCGCAGGTCCCCGAGTGGATGTCGTTGAGAATCATTCGACCTTCTTCTGGTGTTATGCATTTCTGGCTGACTCCAGTCGCACTTTCCCTGTATAACTGTCCCCTCATGACGGTGAAGGCTTTGGATCGGCGGACGATCTCCCGAGCCTCTTCTTCATTCTTGGGGAGCTCTTTTCTCAGAATATAGGCGATATAGGGCACTGTCCAATCGGGATTGATGACCAGAACTTCCATGACCAAGTCGACTACAGCTGGGACCTCAACTTCAGTCGGATCTGTGGCACTTTTTGGCTGCGGGACTTCCTCGGTGAAAGGATCTTCTTGAACCGACGGCGTGTGAACATGCTCCAAAAACACACCACTCAGAATGGCTTCCCTCTTGGAACCTATCTTCGCCAAGTCATCGGCTGCTTGATTTTTCATTCGGGGAACATGATGGAGCTCTAAACCCTCAAATTTCTTCTCCAGCTTTCTGACTGCATTGCAGTATCCAGTCATGGCCAGGCTTCTGACGTCCCACTCCTTCATCACTTGGTTGACCACTAAGTCCGAGTCGCCGTAGACCACGAGGCGACGGACGCCGAGTGAAATGGCCATACGCAACCCATACAAGAGTGCTTCGTATTCTGCTTCATTGTTGGAGGAATCAAAGTGAATCTAGAGTACATATATGAGCTTATCTCCTAGGGGAGAAACCAAGACCACTCCGACACCGTAACCATTCAGCACTTTGGAGCCATCGAAGAACATAGTCCAGTGCTCCGAGTGAACTTGGGTCGGTAACTGCTGTTCAGTCCACTCGGCGAGGAAATCTGCTATTGCTTGGGACTTGATAGCTTTCTTTGCCTCAAATCTGATATCAAGGAGAAGAAGTTCAATCGCCCATTTCGCCACTCGACCAGTTGCGTCTCTGTTGTGCAGAATCTCTGATAAGGGGGCGTAAGTGACGACTGTGATAACATGGTCAAAGAAGTAGTGGGCAACTTTCTTCGTGGTCATGTAAATCCCATATACAAGCTTCTGATAATGAGGGTATCGTTGCTTGGACGGGGTCAGGACTTCGGAAATGTAATATATTGGGCACTGAACTTGGAAGGCTTTTCCTTCCTCTTCCCGCTCGACCGTAAGTACAGTACTGATGACTTGTCCTGTGGCTGCAATGTAAAGCAGCAAAGGCTCTTTGCTGATTGGGGCAGCAAGCACCGGCTGGGTGGAAAGCAGGGTTTTTAACTCTGCAAATGCTGCATCACCTTCTGGAGTCCACTCAAACTTGTCTGACTTCTTCATCAGTCGGTAAAGAGGCAATGCCTTTTCACCGAGGCGAGAGATGAATCGACTTAATGCGGCCAAGCATCCAGTAAGTTTCTGGACATCGTGCACACGCACGGGGCGTTTCATTCAGAGTATAGTGCCAACTTTTTCTGGGTTAGCATCGATTCCCCGTTCGAAAACGAGAAAACCGAGTAACTTTCCGCCAGGAACTCCGAATGTGCATTTTGATGGATTAAGCTTGATATGATACCTCCTGAGGTTGGCAAATGTTTCAGCTAGGTCAGTCAGCAGGTCGGAACCTTTCCGTGACTTGACCACAATGTCATCCATGTATGCTTCCACATTCCGACTGATTTGAGTGAGCAAACACTTCTGAATCATCCTCATGAACGTGGCTCCGGCATTCTTGAGGCCGAATGGCATGGTGACATAACAGAAGCACCCAAATGGGGTGATGAAAGCTGTTTCGATCTCATCGGGTCCAAACAGACGAATCTGATGGTACCCGGAATAAGCGTCCAAGAAAGAAAGTCGCTCACATCCCGCAGTCGAGTCCACTATTTGGTCGATGCGGGGAAGAGGAAAATGATATTTCGGGCAGGCCCGATTGATATGCTTGAAATCGATGCACATGCGAAGAGAATTGTCCTTTTTGGGGACCATGACGACATTGGCGAGCCACTCGGAGTGGTAAATCTCTCGGATAAACTCTGCTGCTAGGAGCCAAGCCACTTCTTCGCCAATGGCCTTTCTTTTCTAGACGGCAGACCGTCGCAGATGTTCCTTCACAGGTTTTTCCTTTGAGTCGACTCGTAGATGATGCTCAGACAGTCCCCTGGGTACACCCGGCATGTCAGCAGGTTTCCATGCGAAGATGTCCCAGTTCTCACGAAGGAACTGGATGAGCGCTTCTTCCTATTTGGGGTCGAGTGTAGTGGAGATATGAGTCGGAGCAGCGTTTGGGTCGGTCGGGTGGATGTGAACAGGTTTTGTCTCACTGGACGACTGAAACGCTGATTCCATGGCAGGCTTCTTGGCTCGCAACAAATCACTCGGGTCTGCATTCCTTTGGTGTTCCTGCCACTCTTCTGCCACCATCTGAGCATCTGCAATCTTCGAGCCCTTCTGGAAGCACTCTTCTGCCTTCTTGCGGTTTTCAGTGACAGTGATCACGCCTTTAGGGCCTGGCATCTTTAGTTTGAGGTACACGTAACAAGGTCGAGCCATAAAACGTGCATATGCTGGTCTGCCAAAATTGCATGATAGGCACTCTGGAAGTCCACGACCTCAAATGTCAGCTTCTCTTTGCGGAAATTCTTTGAATCGCCAAAAACTACATCAAGGGCAACCTGACCGAGTGACGCGGCCTTCTTGCCAGGAATGACTCCATAAAAACTCATATTGCTCGTGCTCAGTCAGTACATCGGAATGCCCATCCCTTTTAGTGTCTCAGCATACAGTATATTCAAACTGCTACCGCCATGCATCAACACTTTGGTCAGTCGAGTGCCCTCGACGACCGGGTCGACCACCAATGCTTGCCTCCCAGGGGTGGCTATGTGCGTGGGGTGATCAGATTGGTCGAACGTAATGGTAGTCTGAGACCACTTTAGGTAATTGGGTGTTGACGGAGCAGCCATGTTTACCTCTCGGTTTATAAATTTCAATCAGTTTTTTCTTTCAACATCGGCAAAAATCATCAGGGTGGAATTGACCTGCGGATATTCTCCGTCACTATCCTCCTTGTCCTCAATTTTGTCTGACTCTTTTTCTTTGTCCTTGGACTGCTTCCCTTGGAACTACTGAATCAGGAGTCGACATTGTCGAGTGGTATGCTTCGGGTAGATGAAATTACCCTCTTCGTCCTTCTTGGTGTGGATGTGACATGGCAAATCCAACACGTCATTTCCTTCTTTATCTTTTACCTTCTTGGGGTTCCAAGGCCCCTTGGGTTTCCCTTTGAATTTTCCATGGTTCAGGGCCAAGGCTTCTCCAGGTGCGGCTGGCTCAGCTTTACGCTTTTGCTTCCGACTGGAATTTCCACCTCCGGTGTCTTGGGCGACTGACTTGTGTTTGCCGCTCCGGAGCCGATCCTCTTCTTCACCATTGGCATATTTGGTGGCTATTTCCATCATTCGACTCAGAGACATGTCTCCGGTTCGACCGAATTTCATGCTTAGCTCTCTGTACTTTACGCCCTCCTTGAAGGCGCAGATCGCCTGGTGGTCGGATACATTTTCTACCGTATGATGCAGTGTGATCCACCTCTGGATGTAATCTCTCAAAGTCTCATTCGACTTCTATACACAAGACTGCAGCTCTGTCAGCCCTGGTGGCCGCTTGCACGTTCCTTCGAATGTCCTGACAAACACTCGGGAGTGGTCCTCCCACGTGTAGATGCTGCTGGGTGTCAACTGATTCAGCCACCCCTGGCTGACCCTTCCAACATGAGAGGCAAATGTTTCATGGCCACCTCGTCATTTCCACCGCCGATCTGAACAGCCACTCGGTAGTCCTCAAGCCATGTGTCGGGCTTGGACTCATCGTTGAACTTGCTGACCCCAGTCGCCAACCTGAAGTTGGGAGGAATCACTGCGGCTCTGATGGCTCTGCTGAAACACTCTGGTCCGGAGACGTGCACTCGGCTGCTGGTGGGTACATCTCTGTCATTACCCTCTCTATGGGCTCTGTTCCGGTCGACCAGACCTTGAACGATGATGGATCTTGCATCAAAGCCTGGTTCTCTGGGGTCGACTGGAATTCTTCGCCCGCCACTGTACTGGCGTTTGTCGTCCTGCTGTCGAGGCATATATGATCCACCCCTCCGGGGAGGAGTGGGCACTCGACGTCGATCGTTGTGATTGACTCGGTGATCATCCTGCTCATAGTTCCTGTATTGATCGTGTCGGTCACCACGCCCTTCACGCCTCGGGGGCGATCTGGGGCTATGAGCTGACTGGACAGTATTCGCCGCCACAGACCTGCTATGAATCCTGTTCCGTGACTGCGACACAGCTGAATTCTGATCTCCAGCTGCCCGGAGCAAATCCCTGATCTGCATCAAGCCTCTGCCAGCCTTTAACTGGGAAGGCTGAATCGAATCTGCTATACATGTTGCAGCTGCCAAATTATGGATTGGAGTACGGTATACCTGAGTCGGAGGTTTAAAGAGTTGGCATCGACTGGAGTCTGGAATCCGTTGCCGCGCGCGCTCGTCGAGTGCCCGCTGAAGATTCTCCAGTCGAGTGCGCTCAGCCAGGTTGGCCAAGCATGCGTCCTCTAAGGCGCGAGCCTCAGGGGTTTCTCCAACGATCGGAGTATGAAGCGCATCCATGTTCCGGCGGCGAAGCTCTTCCCTCTGCTGTGAGTCGAGGGGCTTGGGGCGGTACTCTTCATGGTCGTGCGACGGGTCGCCTCCACCGTTGCCTCCCTCGGTGCCAGGAAAGCCGGGGGGGACGTGCGGTCCATTGACCATCAGGACCTCCGCCGCTGGATCACTGCTGTCGCATTCGGATGCAGTCTCTCCAGAGCGAGTCGACAGGTCGAACATGCCGTAGAGAGATTCGCCAGGCTCGATTGTCGCGACTTGGGCAGTGGTCGACTGGCGAGCCACTGCGTGCCTCACCCACCGCTGAAGCCTCGACCAACCAGAGCGCTTACGCCGGCGGGAAGCTGGGAGGGAGGATGCACGAAAACCGGCCGATACTGAGTCGACGGTTGCCGCAGAAGGACGCCGCGGAGGCACGCTCGAAAATGCATAGCTCCGCGGACCGAGAGCGCATCCACGTCGAGTGGGGCCTCCTGCAGCCAGGCAGAGTCGTCGGCGATGAATGTGAGCGCGCCGAGACGGATCTCGCGGCCCTCAACCAAAACTCCACCTGAAACCATTATGATGGGAATTGAAAAGATTTCAACTTCTCCAACAAGTCGCTAAGACACCCGCCCCAAGGTGGGCGCCAACTGTCGTGGTTCTAAGTCTGACAGTAGAATGGGGGGTAGGTATGGAGAGGCAAGATCCTAGCTATGGAACACTCGTGACGAGTTCAGGCCCTTCTCGGAAGAAGTAACAACCCTATGTCTCGGAGCCCGGAGGCGGTCGACTGGATTATGTGTGTCAAAGGTACAGGGGTGCGAACCCTTCTACCAGTGGAGGGGGGTGGCTTATATAGAGGACGCCAGGACCCCAGCCAGCCCACGTAGCAGAGGGTTAAAGTACATTAAGGTCTGGCGTTACTGGTAACACCCTACATAAAGTGTCATCATGACCATTAAGACTATTTAATTACAGGCCGTTTGGATACAGAGTAGATCGAGTGGATAAAGTGTCTTCATGGTCGAGTGTCTTCAGGTTCGTCGAGTGTCTTCTAGCCGGTCGAGTGGAATCCCTCTTGGTCGACTGGAAGACGATTTCTTTCTAAGAGATGTCCTTGGGGAGGGTACCTTGGACAGGTCCGTAACCCTACCCTAGGTACATGACTTCATCAGTTAGTAGGTATTCTATTTATGGGTTCTGAACCCGAGATTCACCCCATTTACCTCATGTTGATAGTGTTGCTAGTTCCTTTAGGAAATTAGTAACCTTTGCATTAGTCCTCGAGGTCCGTGGTATTTTCCTTCTTCCAAATACTATGAACCACTTACGGCAGATGTTTGTTGGATCAAAAGATCACAATAGGAGTGCTCTCGATGGGATCTCCATTCTATATTGCGACTCTGCCAGTTCAACCTTTCGGCATGGGTTATCCGGGAGAAATATGTTGAATTCGTTCGACATGCTAGTCCATGCATCCACAACTCAGAAAATCATATGTTCTTTTGGGTTGTCCGTCTTTAGTTGTCTCCTGACCTTGTCTGTCAAATGATAGTCAAGAGTATGTGTGCATTCGTTTATTGATGCCTATTACTCTTGTGGTCCGTCAAGACATTCTATTCTGGAAAGACTAGGAGAAACAAACTCCAGAATCTCATCCATTTCCAGGATTGGGTCAAAGTAGTTGTGCTCCACAGATCAAATTGCTAATCCAGTTTTTGTTCTGCTCTACCTTGCAGTATTACAATCTTTATATTAAGATTATCATGGGAATTGCACACCGTTCTATGAACTCTTGATACAGTGATACTTCTCGCCCTCATTATTCATTTCTCGGCTCCCGTGTTGTTTCAACCGGAATGCCGACAAGTGAATCGTGATGTGTGAAATCTATACTCCTAGCAACTCTGTTGCTTGGTAGTTAAATGGACAATAACCTCATTCTTAGCGTGTTGGTTATTCAATCATCACCCTAAGGTTGATCGTGCTACCTAGTCCACATTTTCGGTGCACTTTCCGATCAATGAGTTAGGATTGTGTCAATCCCTTGCTCATTCGTTCATATCGTCTTGCCCTTAAAAGCAAGTGTTGTCGAGCTTAGTAACATATCGGTGGTTCGCGATTTTATGAATATCTTCTCAGAAGTATCACCAGGTCGTCACCTGATCGCTATGTTGAGTTCGTGATCAAGTTGGTTTATTCCTGTAAACCACCCCTTCTCCAAGAATCTGTGTTGGATACCCTGAGCTAGTTGGTTGAGCTAAACAATAACTTGGAGGGTTGGAAGATAAAAGCTTGTCCGACTTAGTTCATCACTAAGGGATATCCTTGTGTGTGTGTGTTGAAGAAAGATGATATCTTCGTTGATTGATTCCCGTGATCAGTTGTTGAACCTATTGTCTTATCAAACTTGATTTGAGTATGGGCTTTCGTCAAATCAAATCAGAACCAACGATGTTCGTAGTGTTGTCTTACTCGTGGTTGATTCCTCGAGCATACACCACTATATCTCTTGGGTCTGACCAATGCTATCACCGTGTTAACATGATGGTGGAAGTCCAGTGATATGGAAATTCCGATGAGTTGTTGTTGAGCCCATCAGCAGCATTTTGTCTCCCCCATGATTCATATTGAACATCAGCCTAGTGTTGGAAACTTTGTAAGCAATGCCTTCGTGTTCCATTCATGAAGCCTATGCTTGGATGGAAGAAGTGACTTCCTCGAATTCATGTGCATTTGGTGCAAGTTGCCGCCATGAATTTGAGAAAGGTTTGTTTTGCTTCCTTCGGAATCATCCCAAGTCAGTCACGCATTCGTGCGAAGTATTCTATGGTTTGGTAGATTAATTACCTCCATTCTATATGTGTCCCTAGCACACCAAGCCACTGATTGATCTGTTCAAGGATAATAAGTTCTAAGTGCTAGTCCTGAAGGTACCAGCCGGATTTGTACAAGATTTTGTTATCCTCGATGATGGTTTCCCACCTGAACTTGGTAGTGTTTATTGTAAGACTACGATGTGGTCATGCTTGTCTGAGACAACATGTTCACATGTTTGTAGCAGAACCAGCTCATGTTTTGGAGCTTACTATCGTAGTTCATTCCCCGAGAATCTCGCAACGTCATCTTGTCGATTTGTGTTGCAAACTTTCGTTTTTCTTTCTAGACTTGATGAGTCTAGAATATCCTGACACCAGCCAGATCTAAATCTCAGGCAGATATGATGGTTGGAACATTTTCACAAGAACTATAATATTGGTCTCTTTGTAACCCGGTAAAGTGGATGTCGTGGCCAACACATCTAGCCGGAACACATATTATTGTAGGCTCTTGATTGAGAAAGTTGGCTACCTCCCCATAAGGATTTCGTGGGATTTACTACCAAGTTGACCCTTATGGATTTTTGAGTTCCGAAGTCCGACCTTTTACTTGATGTTCTAGATATCAAACCATATCTATGAATGGATTATGCTAGCACATCAAGGAGAACATTAGAAGCGGAGTGCTAAATGTCTCTCGGTCGATCATCCAGGTTTTGTTCCCTTAGCTTTGCTAAGGTGAAATCTGAGAAGGTGTTATCTTCTTTTGCATCTGTATCATCCATCACCATTCATCATGGTAGTAAGTTGTGTTGCCAGGATCCTTGACACGGATATTGGTAAAACCTTGATGATTATGGAAATGCTCAAGTTCTTGAGAGCACACACAAGCGCTAGGTGTTATCATCGGCACTAACTGGGATTGCTCTCAGTTTCCTCGGTTATGCTATAACTTTTCAAACAGTGGACTCACTCTCCACTGTTGAGCTTCTCCCCAGTTACTAAAATCATCCCTTGCATTGTTGTCAGCAAGGTAGTCCACATCATCCATACTGGTCCGGGTATGTCATTCCATCGGACTCCTCCAAATGATCGATTGTGATTTGCCTTAGGCTGGTATAAAGAGTTTCAATGATCCTTGAATCAAAGGTAATTCTTTTTTCCACTTAAGGGGGATATATTCTACGAGTCACCTCCTCTAAGATGTCTCGTTATGGTATCATGGCAATTCAACTCCTCGCTACATTGACAACCGTTCAACACCTTCTTAAATGTGGAATTGTTGTCTACCTAGTGAACCTTCGACATTTGTTCCACTCCATTCCTTTGGATGAATGCCTCGTATCTTAGCTCGAGAGATGTTCTTACCTCTCACTCCATGAGTTGATCTTGAATACTCGATCTTCAAGGAGATTGTTTTCTGTAAAGTATCCTTCTGTCGTCATCGTCTTGGATGAAGACCCCGAAAGCAAAGACGTCAAGATCCATTTGAATCAATGAATCAAAATCTTCGAGAAGGGCAAATGGATCATGAAGATTGTGATAGTTTTGTGACCCCCTACCCTCTTACCTCACGTGTTGAATCTCAGGACGAGATTCTTGTTTAGTGGGGGTGAGTTGTCACATCCCCAGTTCAGGCCTTGCTTGTCTTTGCTTTAGCATCCATGCATCATGTTTAAATTTTATGAAACTTCAAAAGGGGATTGCCTAAACCCTAGCATCTAAGGAATCCACTAGGTTCAACTAAAATATTCTCAGTGAAACCAAATGACTTTCAAAAATGTTCATCATTTCTGGAAAATGTTGGAAACATTAACCAGAGGTGGTGCACCTTTTCCCATGTCATATTTGGGCTCTAGATTAAATCATATGCTATTTGCAATTGGGCATTTAAATGTTATATAATAATTTAAATGCTCAATTAATTCTGAACTTAAGTGAGCGCTGTTGGGAATATTCCAAATAGAGCCCACAATTATTTTCAGGATTTTTGAAAATGTTTTGGTATTTTAAATAAAGCCCAGAAGTTACAGAAAAATAGAAAACAGAAAACAATTTAGAGAGAGAGAGAAAACGCCTACCTGGGCCACTTACCTGGTCGGCCCACCTGGCAGGCCCAGCATTGTGCTGGCCCATGCCAGCCAGCTGCTTCGTCCTTGCCAGGCAGGCACAGAGGTGACGCCGGCGACCACGAGCTCGCCATGACGCCACCTGCTTGCCGCCCGCGCCCCTGGACACCTGGGTGAGCGCCACGTCACCGCCTCGACCCCGTGGACACCTCATTCGCCCTCCTGCCTCTCTCCCTCGCTCTCCCACATCATGGCCGACGCTGCTGCGCCCGCGCCACCATAGTTCTCGTGTCCTCCACCGTCCCCGCACCGCGCAACCAAGTCCAACAGCTTCGCCATCATCGTCTCCGCCGAGCAGCCCGAGCCCCGAGCGCTTGCGCGCCCTGCTTCGTCCTCTTGGAGCTCGACTTCACCGAGCACCGCCGCAGATCCCTTTCCCCGTCGCCGCCGCATCAGCTCGTCCCCGACCTCGCCGACTGCTCCAACGTGATCGCCGTGAGCTTATCCACCTCCCCATCCTCTCCGTTCTCTCTCTCGTGCACCATAGCGACTGCACGAAGCATCACCGCACGCGCCACCGCCGATCTCGTCGCCGACGTGACTCCGGCCACCCACTGGCCACACCACCATGTCCAACGCACTCACCGCACTCGCAGGAACCCGTAGCACCACTCCACGTGCCTCGTCGTGCCCCCTAGCACCGTGTTCGACCTCGGCCGAACTCCGGCGACCCCCAAGGTCGTCGCCGGTGACGTTCCCGGCCACCCCGAGCCCAACCACCGCCACCAAACGCTGCGGCTTGCTCCCAGCTACCCGTAGATGGTCTCCGCCGACCATTTGGTCGCCGGAGCGCGAATTTGCACTTCCTCCGCCGCGTCTGGCCTCGCCGGCGGCTAAACGCCGGCGGGTTTGACCCGTTGACCTTGACTGGGTGGGCCCAGGTTGACTCCCCTGAGTCTATGACAAGTGGGTTCCTCCTCTGCTAATTAACTCAGTTTAGAACTAACTAAGTTTAGTTAGTTTAACTAACTATTGACACACGGTACCCACTGCTCAGGTTGACCTGGACGTCCCGTTGACTCGCTTACGTCACGCTGACATCAGGCTGATGCAGTAATGCTTTTCTGGATTTTAAATAAATCTATTTGATTTATTTAATTCCAGAAAATAGCCAAAACTTCTAAAAATCATAGAAATTCAACCGATACTCCAAATGAAATAATTTATATATGAAAAATGATTAGAAAAATCCAATCTTTCCATTTGTACCATTTTCATGAATGTTAGAACAGCTTATGGCTGCTGTTTAGGAAAAAATCTTATAAATGGCATTTAAACTCTCACATATGGAGTTTGAATTTGAACCTAGTGTTCAAACCCACTCCATTTAACTTGTTGCTAGTTGCATTAGGCCAATCAACAGCATATTGCCATGTCATGATCATGCATCATATTGTGCATTGCATTGATTGTGTTTTCCTTTTGTGTTGCCGGTATTTGTCCCCTTTCGATAGATGTGATACGGACGTTGTGATCGTTGACACTGACGAAGACTCAATGCTATCTTCAGAAGTGCCAGGCAAGCAAAAAACCCTTGTTCATTCCGGTACAATCCCACTCTCTCGCTCCTGCTCTCTTTTACTGCATTAGGACAACAACGATTCATCTGTTACTTGCTGCGGTAGTTGAACCCCTTATCCTCTGCATGACCTGTCATTGCCATAGTAAATAGATGAAACCCACTAGCATGAGTAGGAGTTGTTTGAGCCCTATTGTGCCTACTCATTCATGCTTGTTTGTCATGCCTGCTATTGCTTAGAGTTGAGTCAGGTCTGATTCATCGGGAATGAATCAGAGGTGTGTGAACATGTCCTACTGTGTGTGAGCTAAGTGTGTGAACATGATTTGGTAAAGGTAGTGGTGAGAGGCCATGTAGGAGTACATGGTGGGTTGTCTCATTGAAGTCGTCCTTTGGAACTGAGTTATGTGTTTGTGATCCATGAAATAGCTACTACCATGCATTGGGCCCTGAAATATGACCCCGCTCGACTTCTTAATCACCCTTGTCCTCTGTCCAGGAGTTGCAAGTAGTTTCTGGTGTTTGTAGTATGCTAGAGGCCGTGGGCAGCGCTGACCCGAGGGGTGGGCTGTGATGCGGTAGGCACGTGGCACGGTGTACCGGGTGCCCGTTTGGTGTCTCGAGAACCCTGCACACATCGTTCGGGGCTGTATGTGGAAACTACGGCCGGACTCCCTGCGGACGAACCTGAATAGGCGATAAACCTGGACTAGAGACTTGAGTGTTTAGGTAGGTCGTGGTCTACACCCACGTCGGCTTTCGCTTGAAGTCTGCCGAGCACATGTCGTGTGCAGACGCTAAATGGTGGAAACATGTATGAAGAAGTACACCCCTGCAGGGTTAACATCATCTATTCAAATAGCCGTGTCCACGGTAAAGGACTTCTGGGTTGCCTATAATAGTTCATAGACAAGTGAAAGTGGATACTTTAAAATGCGCAAGATAAGCGTGAGTGCTATGGATGGCGTTCTCGTAGGGATACGGAAGCGGATCCATAGTGGTGTATTGGTTGGTGAATATGTGGACTCATGTGCGCCACCTCAAAGAGTCGCTTGCAGTCGTAGTTCAGGATAGCCACCGAGTCAAAGCTGGCTTGCTGCAGTTAAACTCCACCATCCCCTTTGTTGATAATGATGCATATGTAGATAGTTCTGATGTAAGTCTTGATGGGTACATTTGTACTCATGTTTGCCTATTTTATGTTTTTGCAGAGAGACTTCAGTCTCACTAGTAGTTCCGCGTGGACTTCGATGTTTAGCTTGTTACCTCAGCTACGATCTTGTGCCCTCGGCAAGATCTGGTAGTTAGTCAGGCTTCTCAGCCTTTTTCATTTGTAGATGTCTGTACTCAGACATGTTAAGCTTCTGCTTGTGCTTTGACTTGAATGCTCTGAGTGTTGGGTCATGAGACCCATGTTTATAATATCTCGCTCCTCGGAGCCTATTGAATAAATACTTGAGTTGTAGAGTCATGTTGTGATGCCATGTTGTATTTGCACATATCGAGCATATTGTGTGTATGTTATTGAAATGCTTGGTATGTGTGGGATCTGACTATCTAGTTGTTTATCCTTAGTAGCCTCTCTTACCGGGAAATGTCTCCTAGTGCTTCCACTGAGCCATGGTAGCTTGCTACTGCTCCGGAACACTTAGGATGGCCGGCATGTGTCCTTCTTCGTTCATGTGTCTGTCCCTACGGGGAAATGTCACGCGATGAATACCAGAGTCCTGTTAGCCAGCTACAGCCCGGTTTACCGGAGTCCTGCTAGCCCAGTGCAACAGCCTGGATTCACTCGCTGATGACCGACACGTTCGATGCTGGGTCATGTATGCCTGTCCCTGTAAGTTAGTGCCACTTTGGGTTCACGACTAGCCATGTCAGCCCGGGCTCCTTGTCATATGGATGCTAGCGACACTATCATATACGTGTGCCAAAAGGCACAAACGGTCCCGGGCAAGGTAAGGCGACACCCGTGTGAATACCATGCGTGAGGCTGCAAAGTGATATGAGGTGTTACATGCTAGATCGATGTGCCATTGAGTCGGGGTCCTGACAGACCGGCCGAATACTTGAGTTGTAGAGTCATGTTGTGATGCCATGTTGTATTTGCACATATCGAGCATATTGTGTGTATGTTATTGAAATGCTTGGTATGTGTGGGATCTGACTATCTAGTTGTTTATCCTTAGTAGCCTCTCTTACCGGGAAATGTCTCCTAGTGCTTCCACTGAGCCATGGTAGCTTGCTACTGCTCCGGAACACTTAGGATGGCCGGCATGTGTCCTTCTTCGTTCATGTGTCTGTCCCTACGGGGAAATGTCACGCGATGAATACCAGAGTCCTGTTAGCCAGCTACAGCCCGGTTTACCGGAGTCCTGCTAGCCCAGTGCAACAACCTGGATTCACTCGCTGATGACCGACACGTTCGATGCTGGGTCATGTATGCCTGTCCCTGTAAGTTAGTGCCACTTTGGGTTCACGACTAGCCATGTCAGCCCGGGCTCCTTGTCATATGGATGCTAGCGACACTATCATATACGTGTGCCAAAAGGCACAAACGGTCCCGGGCAAGGTAAGGCGACACCCGTGTGAATACCATGCGTGAGGCTGCAAAGTGATATGAGGTGTTACATGCTAGATCGATGTGCCATTGAGTCGGGGTCCTGACAGACCGGCCGAAGACCTATCCCAACTGCAGAGACAGTCAATTCCTGCAGATTGGAACCCCGTTCCATTTATTCCCAGTTTAAAAGACAATGCTTTCAATGTTGTTAGGGACTACGTGCATATATTCCCATCATGGGAAGATTATTGTGAAGACAAACACCATTTTTCACATCTTCCTGTCCAACTTACGTGTAAGTGCTATTATTCATGGTTATTATTTTCCTGTTTTCTGCTGATTGAACACATCAATGATTTACATTACATTGTTGTAACTAGGCGAGGGTCAATCTGGATAGTCATGATGAGCAAAGCTTGCTTGTGCTTTTCAAGGAAGCATTGCAGTAGTATCGGTGTTACCTGAGGAAATCACACTTTGGTGGCAAATCTATAAACGAATTTCTGGTGAAGTCTACTGTGCTAAATTTAGAAGATATTGAATGGAAAAACCTTGTTATGCACTGGTCTCATTCCCAGGATGAGGTACTGTCTATGAAATCACATGACAATTTTAACTTCTACTTTTCCGCATGTGCCTTACGGATCTTGTTTGCAGGAAATCTGCTTGAAGAAGAATTCCGGTTTGAAAAGAACGACAGGATATCACAAATATGCTGCCCGCTGCTTTGCTCTTGTTAGTACCTGTTTTCCTGTATCACTGTACTTGCATACATACCTGTCTCATTATGTGACAGCAGTATGCATGATAGCTTGCTTATCAATTGTTCGCTCCAAATTATCTGATCTGTATGAATGGTTACATTAGTGTAGAATATATCCAATGCCAATGTTTTTTTTAGCTCTGCATTGTTCTTGTAAGTACATGTTGTCCTTTATCGGTGTACTTATAATGGTAGGTAGTTGTTCATGTACCATCACTCTGTAGCTTATTTTCCTTTGCCCTCCATTTTCTACACATCAGATCTATATTTACTCTTACCATAAGGTTGGTACTGAAGAAGTTTAGCTGTCCATTGCTCTTGGTTGTACCTTTTGCCTGTATCGCTGCACTTACATTTATAGCTACCTGGTTATGTAGCATCACTCTTCATCTTATCTTAAATATTCTCCATTTTTCGTATATTATCACATCTATATTTACTCTTAACAAAATGTAGAATAAAGGCAATGCTTATGAAGAAGATTCTGTGGTAAACTTCTTGAATTGCCCCCCCCCCATCAGCATGGACAAGGCCTTTATAGAGCCTATCTTCACCAATAATGTAAGTTTGTCCATCTCAAGCCTTCAAACTTTGTTGTATATATTTGGTTAGGCATGACTACAACAGCTGTTTATTTCTGGTGTTTGCATCAAATTGCATGTTTAAAGTTTATTATGTAGTTCATAAACAAAAGTTTGTCTTTTCTCAATTTAAGTTTTTAGTTGTACAACCAAGTTCCTTATTCATACCATGTAAATTAAACTATACAGAGCAAGTGATCTTATTTTGCACTGCATGTATGCTTCTGTTCTTCATTCGTAATCCAGTGGTGTGGTGAACCTACCCACTACAGCACAATGTCATATTCTGCAATGTCTTAACTATGAACAATGTCATATCATTCTTTCTATAAAGCCATACTCAAAAGATTTAAGTGAAGTGCAATGAGAATTCTATAAATCAACCAAGGACTATCTCACACCAGCATGGTGCTTAAAAGAAAAACAGAAAACTAAATGCAAAAGACGCTCCAAGACTTGCACATAATGCATGAACGAAACGAACACGAAAACATACCGATACTTATTGAAGAAAGAGGGGATGCCTTCCGGTGCATTCCCAAGCTTAGACGCTTGAGTCTCCTTGAATATTTACTTGGGGTGCCTCGGGCATCCCCAAGCTTGAGCTCTTGCCTCTCTTCCTTTTCCTCATATCGAGACATCCTCGATTAGACACTACATCCACACAAAACTTCAACAGAAAACTCGGTAAGATCTGTTAGTATAATAAAGCAAATCACCACTCTAAGTACTGTTGCAAACCAATTCATATTTTGTTTTTGCATTGTGTCTACTGTAATATAGCTTTTCCATGGCTTAATCCACTGATATAAATTGATAGATTCATCAAAACAAGCAAACTATGCATCGAAAACAGAATCTGTCAAAAACAGAACAGTCTGTAGAAATATGAACATCCACCATTCTTCTGGTACCCCATAAAATCTACCAAAATTAGGAAAACTAAAAATGTTGTACAGCAGGACAGTGTAAAAGGAATCAGAACCAATTGACGTCCCAGTTAAAAATGTAAAATCGTGCACTACAGCCAAAGTTCTTGTCCTGCATCGTACAAACCAACAAGCATTGTAAACATTCTAAAGGCAAACCTTGGCACATTATTTTTATAATACAATGTAATTGTACAAGGGGATAATTATTTTTGTTGAAAAGTTTCTGTAATCAAGATTCACAAAGTTTCTGTGAGCATGAACAAAGTTCAAGGAGCTCTCCCACTTCAACAATGCTTGTCTTTCTCACTTTCACTTTCCTTTTTAAAAAGTTTTTGAGTTCCCCTCTTTATTTTTTTTGTTTTTAAACTGTATTAAAGCACTCAACATAAATAAATGACTCTCTAAAACTTTCGGGTTGTCTCCCTGGCAGCGCTTTCTTTAAAGCCATTAAGCTAGGCATAAAGTGTTGAAGTAATGGATCCACCCGGATCCCAAGGTATATCAAAGCCAATTTTAATTAACAATGATTTGTAATTTAATAGTGAGCACAAAGTAACATAAATCATGCAACAATGAAGTCTAACTCTCTTCCTATGCATCGGCATGTCATAGAAGAACAATTCATGCACACCAAGTAAAGGCCAATGCATAGTATAAACTGTTTCTTGCAATTCTATCATATTGGAAACATATAGAGGCGGAGATGTAGTTCCCCTCTCATAATAATTGCAAGTAGGAGCAGCAAGCACATGCATATTACATTCATCAAAATCATCATGTTCAATGGTAAAAGGCAACCCATCAATATAATCCTTAATAAGCACAAACTTCTTCAATATAGTGTAGTAGGGAGAACTCAAAATGATAATAGGACTATCATGCATGGGCGCAATAGCAACAATTTCATGTTTAACATAAGGAACTATAGCAAGTTCATCTCCATAAGCATAATTCATATTCGCATCTTGGCCACAAGCATAGCAAGCATCATCAAAAGAGGATATTTCAAGAGAATCAACGGGATCATAACAATCAGCATAGCAATCATCATAGTAATCATCATAGCAATCATCCTTCGGTAAGCAAAATCTTGTGGGCTGTTAGCTGGGCCAGCCCATTATGGTCTGCAAAATCTCATGGGCCTTTAGCTGGGCCGGCCCATTATGCTCTGCAAAATCTTGTGGGCCTTTAGTTGGCCCGGCCCATTTAAACTTGATGGGCCGGTCTACGTGTCAACATATCATAGGCGCGTCTCGCCCATTGGATGAGTGACACCTGTGCCAACGCGGACCTGACACGTGTCTCCTCCAGCCAATGATGATTTTACACATGGAAAATCCCCATTGGTCGGGGCTATTAACGGGTTACCGGATCCAAAACCCGACCCGATAGCTTAACGGCGTTCCGTTACGGTGGATGCCACGTGTCGGTCACCCTTGACGAAAGCACTTCTATGACGCACGATTTATCATCATGGAAGTGGACACTTTCGTGATGATAATTTTGGTAATGTCATGGAACACTTTTATGATAGCACAGGTATGACTATCTTGATTCTGTCATAAATTTGTCATGGATGTACAGGCATGACAAAAAACATGACCTACTGTGACAAACACGTATCATCACGGAAGTGTATTTTTTTTGTAGTGCTCTGATGACCCGCAAGTATACGGGATAGTTGTAGCCTCTTTCGATTAGTAAGAGTGTTGAACCCAACGAGGAGCTAAAGGTAGAACAAATACTCTCTCAATTCCTATCGGCCACTGATACGACTCTATGCATGCTTGATGTTCGCTTTACCTAGAACAAGTATGAAACTAGAAGTACTTTGTAGGTGTGATAGGATAGGTTTGCAAGAAAATAGAGAACACGTAAATATAAACTAGGGGATGTTTAGATAAAGAAGAAATAAAGTAAATATAGCGAGTGTGGAAAAGTGGTGGTAGGAGTTGTGAAAGTGTCCCTAAACAATTGACTACGTTACTAGACCGATAGCAAGTTTTATGTGGGAGAGGCATAAGCTAACATACTTTCTCTTCTTGGATCATATGCACTTATGATTGGAACTCTAGCAAGCGTCCGCAACTACTAAAGATTCATTAAGGTAAAACCCAACCATAGCATTAAAGCATCAAGTCCCCTTTATCCCATACGCAACAATCCCCTTACTCGGGTTTATGCTTCTTTCACTCAAGCAACCCACCATAAAAGAATCATGAATGTATTGCAACACCCTGCAGCCGGAATCCCTCACGCTTGTGCGGCATGGAGGGCACGATAGGACAGCAACATAACCACAAGCAAATTAAACCAATCATAGCAATTCATCAATCACCGGTAGGACAGCGAAAATCTACTCAGACATCATAGGATGGCAACACATCATTGGAAAATAATATGAAGCATAAAGCACCATGTTCAAGTAGAGGGTACAGCTGGTTGCGGAGGAGTGGACCGCTGAATAGAGATGGGGAAAGGTGATGGAGATGTTGGTGAAGATGATGGAGGTGTTGGTGAAGATCGGGTGATGATGATGGCCCCCGGCAGTGCTCCGGCGCCACCCGAAGCAAGGGGGAGAGAGGCCCCCTTCTTCTTCTTCTTAATTGACCTCCTACCTAGATGGGAGAAGGGTTTTCCCTCTGGTCCTTGGCTCTCATGGCTTGGGAGGGGCGAGAGCCCCTCCGAGATTGGATCTATCTCTCTGTTTCTGCGTTCTCAGATTCTTCCCCTTCATCGTTTATTTTATATCTGGAGATCCCTAACTCCGATTGGGGTGAATCTTTCGCCAAGATATTTCTCATAAAATTAGCTTTCTTGCGCCAAAAGAAGAGCGTCAACCGCCTTACGGGTGGCCCACGAGAGCCCGGGGTGCGCCTGCCTCCCTGGGGCGCGGCCCCCTATCTCGTGGCCACCCCGGACACTGTTTCGCATTGATTTTACTTCCCAAAAATCATAAATATTTCGAAAAAAATCTCCGTCCCTTTTTATCCCATTTGGACTCCGTTTGGTATTGGGTTTCAGCGAAACAAAAAACATGCAACAGACAGGAACTAGCACTGTGCACTGGATCAATATGTTAGTCCCAAAAAATAGTATAAAAAGTTGGCCAAAGTATATAAAAGTTGAATAATATTGGCATGGAACAATCAAAAATTATGGATACGACGGAGACGTATCATGCTCTCATGGGGCTCTGGGTAGGGATGATCTGTCCCTTGGCCGGAAGTTGATGAACGATCTCCTTGGCTAGGTACCCAGCCTCCCGGAGCTCCTTGATGTCCTTCTTCTTGACGGAGGAGGCCATCCACTTGCCTCCAGCTCCGGATTCGGACATGATTGGAGTGCTTTTTTGGCGGAGAAGGCAAGAACTTGGGCGCTGGAGCTCGAGAATGGATGGGCAGAGGAAGGAGAAAGCGTGGGTGAACAAGGATGAATCCTTATCCCTTTAAAAAGGCAGTAAAAGTTATACGCCTCCCTGCTCGCCTTAAAATCCGCCTATTCCCCATGGGTCGTGCAGATGGCACGGTTGGGTTACCCATGCCCGTATTGATGAGAATCCTGTGATAAGGGGACACGATCTCTGCTTTGACAAGACGTGCCAATGAAACCGCACCTCGAAATACGGAGCGGCAGGCTAAAAAACGGTTCAAATAATGACCGGGAAGTGGTGTGATGTCACGCTACGAAAAGTTGTTAGCGGATTGGACTCGTGAAATATTATACTCTCTATGGTTGCATGTGGTACTTGTTTTGCAAAGCCGGACACGTTTGTATGTTCGGAAGGCTATGTTGGAATATTCGGAGGAGGAACCCGCCTTGCAATGCCGAAGACAATCTACACGCCGGACTCATCGTCATTGAAGCCTGGTTCAGGGGCTACTGAGGGAGTCCTGGACTAAGGGGTCCTCGGATAGTCGGACTATATACTTTGGCCGGACTGTTGGACTATGAAGATACAAGATAGAAGACTTCGTCCCGTGTCCGGATAGGACTCTCATTTGCATGGAAGGCAAGCTTGGCGATTCAGATATGTAGATTCCTTTCTCTGTAACCGACTTTGTACAACCCTAGCCCCCCTCCCGGTGTCTATATAAACCGGAGGGTTTAGACTTCTAGGGTTTAGCCACAACAATCATAACCTCATAGGCTAGACTTCTAGGGTTTAGCCATTACAATCTCGTGGTAGATCAACTCTTGTAATACTCATATTCATCAAGATCAATCAAGAAGGAAGTAGGGTATTACCTCCATAGAAAGGGCCCGAACCTGGGTAAACATTGTGTCCCCGACCTCCTTTTACCATTAGCCTTAGATGCATAGTTCGGGACCCCCTACCCGAGATCCGCCGGTTTTGACACCGACACTCGGGCTCCCCTCTCCCTTCCCCACTTGCCTCCCCGCCTCCTCGATCCCCGCCTCCATTCCACTCGCCCTCACTTCCCCCTTTCCCTCGCTCTCTCTCTTCTCCATGTGTGAGACCGCCGTTGCCATTTCCATGACCCCGTCCTAGCCGCGGCCACCGTTGTCCCCTCGACGCATCTCTGTGTCCGTTTGCTCCGCCGCTGATTGCTGCATCGACCAGTGCCACTTGGCAGAGCTGGCAGCCCCTGCCTCGCCCGTGTCGACCTTCTCCTTCCTCTACGGCCACCGCGACCTCGTCGTCGATTCCGGCCACATCGAGCCTCCCCAGAGCCCACTTTGCACCTCTACAGCCGCAGCTTCTTTCCCCTCTTTGCTCGTCGCCATTTGCTTCTCGTAGATTCTGTCCCCAACATGGCCATACATGTCGCCACTCACGCTCGTCGCCGGCGTCGTTCTGGCGACCAAATGGTCGCGGGCGTGTGCCCATCTTGCTCGTGCGCGCGCGCGTAGACCTCGTCCCGCCCCTTTGTGCGCTATAAATCGCCCCGGAGCCGCTTGCCCAACCATCGCCCGAAACCACCGCCACCGTCGCCAACACTCTGCCTTACTAAGGCCATCTCCAGACGAATGGGTGGCACCACAAGACGCGACTCTGTCCTCTCATTCCAGAGAGTCAAAGAACGGTCGAAAAGACCCACCATAGCTCAAACCCGAGCATGCCGAAGTTCCTCCGCCGCGTACGGCCTCGCCGGTGTGACTCCAGTTGCCGTCCGACGTGGCAGCCATGGGCCCCGCCTCTTGCCACTGACCACAGGCCCCACTGGGCCCCTTTGACCAGGGTCAACGCTGATGGGGCGGCCCCGTGTCCATGACATATGGGTCCCGCCTTTTTTTAAAATGATTTTAGATAAATAGATAATATGTAAATTAATTAATTAGTTAATTAAAACACTAATTAGACACTCACAGTGGGCCCCGTTAGATAATTAGGATTAGTTTAGTTAAATTAACCATGTTAGTTAGCTACAGAGGTTGACCCATGTGTCAGGTTTGACTCCGGTCAGCCCCTGTTGACTGTTGGCATCACACCTACGTCATGCTGACGTCATCATTTACTATTCTGGATAATTCGTATTTAATAATTAAATTAATTCTAGAAAATGATTAAAACTTTAGAAAATCATAGAAAATAAACTGTAGCTCAGATCGAAAAAAATTGTACATGAAAGTTGCTTAGAATGACGAGACTAATCTGATCGTGTCATTTGTTTCTATGTCGGAACCTTCTACGGAGGTGAACTCATAACTTTTAGCCTGATTCGGTAGACGAATAGTGCATATGCACCGGTTATTAAATCCAACTTTAGTCCTAAAGTAACTAAATGACTTAGACATATCTTTGGGCAACCCTGCACTACAAGTTAGCATAGCATACTCTGTGTTGCATATGATTACTGTGTATTTATCTGTTTCTTCCCCCTCTTCTCTTCAATAGACCCCGAGATCGATGTTATCCCTGTGATCGACTACGTCACCGACGACACCACTAACGACCCTGCCTTTGCCGCTGAGCAACCAGGAAAGCACCCCCCCTTTGAACATTTTAATATCGCCTATTCTCTTCTCTCTTTGCTTGCGTTAGAAATTGCTACTGCTACTGCTTTACCTATTCTGATGCATAGTCTGATCTTGTACCCTGATATTGTTACATACCTGTTTATCCTAAACTGCTTAGGATAGGCTGGTTAGAGACCCATCAGAGACCCCATGTTGACCCAACTGCCCTGCTGGATTATCAGAAGACCCGATCAACGAGATTGAAGATCGGGCCCCAACATCACACAACACTCCCCTTAGTTGTACTACACCGCATTGTTACTATCGAGTGCCGAGGGTGATAACTCGTTAGCACTTCTGATACTAACTATATGGAGTAGTTACCCGGTCGTGGTCATTGAGGGTGATTCCTCCTTTTCCACTTCCGATAATGACGCTGTGGTGCAACACCTCAAGTGTGAACCTCGAGGGTGATTTCCTCTTACGTTCACCTTGATGTTTATATCAGGTGGGAATCCAATGAGGGTGATGCCTTGGGTTCCTTCTTGATGTGGTAGCCACACGGATTGCCTTTACATTACTATTCTTGTTGATTAAAGTGGTTAAAGATGAGTCGGCCTTGAGGGGTATTCACGCGAGCATGTGATGCGAGTGATGTGGAGTCGGGTTGACCTGGAAGGTGCCCGCGAGATAACTACGTGGCATGGCCGGGCATTCCTAGCCCTTGCCGCAAGTCCTCGAGATGGGGTGATGGGGTCACATCGATCGTGAGTCTCTGCTCATTACCGCATGCTCCTAATCCATTATGATTTGGATATTTGATCCGAGGGGCCTCTGGCCTGATAGCACTAACCATCATGTGGGCATAGTATGGGCATTTTGCGTTGTATACATCAGCCGAAGCTTAATAGACGTCATGTGACTGAGCAGCGCGCACCAGGTTGGACTGCGTAAGCACCTGCCTTTTTAAGGAGGTAGCTAGGTCTGCTCACCGGCCGTGTATGCAACATGCAGGAGTGCAAAGGGCGATGGGCTCGAGACCCCTGCATGCTTAGGATGTAGACCGGCGTGCTGACCTCTCTATTAAGCCTAGGTCGGGTTGCGGCGTATCGTTTGGCCGAGGCCGGGCATGACCCAGTAAAGTGTGTCTGGCCGGAGTTAAGCAAGCATGGTTGGTACGTTGGTGCACACCTGCAGGGAAGAAAACATCTATCAATAGCCTGTCCTACGGTAACGGACACTCGGAGTTGTATCCGAATTGATACAACTAGAACTGGATACTTGAGATGAGAAATGGATAGTATGTCTGGGATTGCTTTCTCGCAGGGAGTCAAGGAAGGATCTCTGGGCGAGGTTGATGACACTACTACTAATTTACTTTATGCTAGTCTGCACTCTTCTAATGCTGCAAGACCGCTGAAGATGCTGAAGATGCTAGTCTTCGATAGGACTAGGCTCTCCCCTCTATTCTGGCATTTTTGCAGCACAGTCCACATATATAGCCTTCCTTTGATAATGTTGCATATGTAGTGGAGATCCTTGCTTGTTGAGTACTTCAGATGAGTACTCACATTTGCTTTGCTTTATTTTTCACCCATATACATTTGATGTAGCTAGATGACGGAGCCCCTGAGACCGCTGCCACCGCCGATGACTAGTACTACCCCGAGGGTGCCTACTACCACGTGACGAACGCTGATGACCAGGAGTGGTTAGGAGGCTCCCAGGAAGGAGGCCTTGCCTTTTTGATTGTTGTTACCTTTGTGCTAGCCTTCTTAAGGCATACTTGTTTAACTCATGTCTATATATTGTTGCTTCCGCTGACTCATTTGTATTCGAGCTGATGTATTCGAGCCCTCAAGGCCCCTGGCTTGTAATATAAAGCTTGTATTATTTTAATTCATGTCTAGAGATGTTGTGATATCTTCCCGTGTGTCCCTAATCTTGATCGTACACATTTGCGTGTATGATTAGTGTACGATTGAATCAGGAGCGTTACAAGTTGGTATCAGAGCCGATTGCCTGTAGGTAGCCCCCTTTCTAACTCCTTGGCCAAATTGAGTCTAGTCACTACAAAACTTTTACTAACATGGTTGTGTGTCTTACGTCCCACTTCGCCATTGGGTGGTATTAGGATCTTTTACTCCTCGTCTATACTGTGGGACTCTGCTCTCTCTTCAACTCGGGTTAAACGAATTTACTAACTCTAACATTAGGATCACGTGACCACATTCACCCCAAAGTTGGATAAGCCATAGTTATTCCTTAGAAGAGTATCTTGACTAGTACACACACTATCATGTTGACTAGTATGTGGTATCCATCGTACCTCTTTCATTATGCATGTTTCATCATGAATGATCCTTTATCCTTACGAATGCTCGATGCTGAACTACCCCTGCTACATGTTAGCAGGATGGTTAGACCCGCTGGTCGTGGCCGTGGTGCCAACGATCCACCACTACCTGAATTCTTGGTCGGAATGATACAACAGTTTGAGCTGAATCGCTAGTTCATGGCATGAATGATGGCTCGGTTCCCTCATCCGAATATGAATCAACAGCCAGCCCCAGTAACTCTGCAGGACTTCGTGCACCTCAACCTGACCATCTACCGCAGCTCAACTCAGCCCCTTTATGCTGATGACTGACTCCATGATATCACATATGAAATGGAGTCTACTAGTGTTACCCCTGCCAGCTATGTCACCTTCGCATCCTTCTTCCTCAAGGGCCCCACTGCTCAATGGTCGGACAGCCACAGGCATACCGTACCTACTGGAATGGTCATCACTTGGCCGGATTTCCAAGATGCCTTCGTGCTTGCTTCATTCCTCAGGGAATCATGGACAGGAAGAAGCGCGAGTTCCGTAACCTCACCCAAGGCAACAAGATAGTTGATGCTTATCAGCGGGAATTTCTGGACTTGTCACGTTATGCTGAAGAAGACATTGCAACTAATGCTCGTAGACAGGAAACGTTTTGTGATGGACTTAACCCTGATATCAAGCTGGCACTCCTCATCCATGACATTGCTGACTTCGCCACCTTGGTGAACAAGGCTATTCAGGTTGAGACTGGTCTTCAGGAACACCAAGGATCCCTCAGGCGCAGCCGTGACGCTGGCTCATCTTCGGGCCTGTCAGCTCAGAAGCGTCGGACGATATGGATTCCCCACAGCATGTATCGTCCAACTGCACCTGCACCAAGATAGTCCTATACTGCACCTCGTCTGCCTCCTCCATCGGAGAGGCAGCCTCTTTGAGCTGCACCACCGAGCTCCTACTCCCAATCCCAATGATAGTTTATGCTTCAAGTGTGGCCTTCCAGGTCATCGTTCCAGGAACTGCCCTTAGAATCAAAATCGGCTGGCTATGCCTTCTAATGCCTGTGGAAACAATCAACCCCATAACAGCAATGCCATGCCTTATGGTTGTGGTCAGGCTAACAACATTGATTTGAAAGAAGCTCAAGACTAGCCTGCTACTGTGATGGGTACTCTTCTCGTTAATTCAGTGCCAGCTTCTGTTTTATTTGATTCAGGAGCATCACATTCATTTATGTCAGAAAATTTTGCATATGCACACGACATTTGATGCGAGCCCATGAACACTAGTGGTACGTACCCTTGTAGGCTGATGTCAAACTACCATGATTGGTCGCGATGTTCCTGTTGAGATTGAAGGGTTGGAATTCCTTGTTTCACCCATTATTCTGGAGCCTTCCAATATTGACCTCATTCTAGGAATGGAATGGTCGAAAGCACATACTGCCTCTATCGTTGCGCCACCAAAGTCATTCATCTCCTACATCCTTCCGATGAGATAGTAAGCTACCATTGAGGGAGTCCCGGACTCGGGGGTGTCTGGATAGCCAAACTATCATCATCGGCCGGACTCCAAGACTATGAAGATACAAGATTGAAGACTTCGTCCCGTGTCTGGATGGGACTTTCCTTGGCGTGGAAGGCAAGCTTGGCGATACGGATATGTAGATCTCCTACCATTGTAACCGACTCTGTGTAACCCTAGCCCTCTCCGGTGTCTATATAAACCGGATGGCTTTAGTCCATAGGACGAACAACAATCATACCATAGGCTAGCTTCTAGGGTTTAGCCTCCTTGATCTCGTGGTAGATCTACTCTTGTAACCCACATCATCAATATTAATCAAGCAGGACGTAGGGTTTTACCTCCATCAAGAGGGCCCGAACCTGGGTAAAAACATCGTGTCCCTCGTCTCCTGTTACCATCCGCCTAGACGCACAGTTTGGGACCCCCTACCCGAGATCCGCCGGTTTTGACACCGACACTAGTGCTTTCATTGAGAGTTCCTCTGTGCCGTCACCGATAGGCTCGATGGCTTCTTCGATCATCAACGACGATGCAGTCCAGGGTGAGACCTTCCTCCTCGGACAGATCTTCGTATTTGGCGGCTTCACACTGCGGGCCAATTCGCTTGGCCAGCTGGAGCAGATCGAAGGCTACGCCCCTGGCCGTCAGGTCAGATTTGGAAGTTTGAACTTCACGGCTGACGTCCGCGGGGACTTGATCCTCGACGGATTCGAGCCACAGCCGAGCGTGCCGTACTGTCACGATGGGCATGATTTGGCTCTGCAGCCATAGTTTCAAATAGCAGAGATAGCATCCTCTATTGCGTCCGCAATAGCGCAAGCGCAATAGCGTCCGCTATTGCTCAAATTAAATGTAATTACTTTTTGTTAAGGATATAGAAATATACACAATAATCTAGTGTTTTAACAAATCCGCTATGTGGACATAGCACCCGCAATATCGCCTGCTATCCGCATTCCGCTACACGGACCCCAATCCGCTACGAGCCCGCTATCCGCTATTTAAAACCATGAGTACCCTGGAGGCCGCACTCGAACCCGCTCCGATCTTCGACTCGGAGCCGGCTGCGCAGACCAAGGATGGATGGCTAGACACCGCCTCGGGGGCTGCAACCTCCACGGCGATAGAGCCGAACACCGATCTTGTCCCCCATGAAGCTCGTGACTCCGAGGTGCCGAACTCCTTGCCGGACTCCAGACCTCCCGCGCCCCCTCCAGTCGGATCCGATTGGGCGGCGATCATGGAGTTCACCGCGGCGGACATCTTTCAACACTCACCTTTTGGCGACATCTTGAGTTCGCTAAAGTACCTCTCGTTATCAGGAGAGGCCTGGCCGGACTGCGGCCAGGACGGTTGGGATGCGGACAACAAAGAAATTCAGAGCCCACCCACCACCCACTTGGTAGCCACTGTCGACGATCTAACCGACATGCTAGATTAGGACTCTGAGGACATCGACGGTATGGACGACGATGCCGAAGACGACCAAGAACCAGCGGCGACCGGGCACTGGAAAGCCACCTCTTCATACGACATATACATGGTGGATATCCCAAAGGATGGGAACGGCGAAGGAATAGCGGAGGATGACCCCTCCAAGAAACAGCCCAAGCGTCGGCGTCAGCGGAGCCGCTCTAAATCCCGCCATAGCAAGAATGAGGATTCCGGCACCGGAGACAATAATACACCGGATAGCACCAAAGACAACCCACTCCAGCAAGATCCATCACAGGAGGAGGGAGACGCCAGCCCTCATGAGAGAGCGGCCGAAGAAGAGGTAGAGGACTATATGCCTCCCTCCGGAGACGAGGCAAGCCTCGACGACGACGAATTCGTCGTACCTGAGGATCCCGTCGAACAGGAGTGTTTCAAACGCAGGCTTATGGCCACGGCAAACAGCCTCAAGAAAAAGCAGCAGCAGCTTAGAGCTGATCAAGATCTGCTAGCCGATAGATGGACCGAAGTCCTCGCGGCCGAAGAGCATGAACTCGAACGCCCCTCCAAAAGCTACCCCAAACGTAAGTTGCTCCCCCGATTAGAGGTGGAGGCATATGACCCCGCTTCACCAGGAGACAATACAGCTGATCGACCACCCCGTGGTCGCGACAGAGAGGCCTCAAGGCCCTTCACTAGACCCGTACCCCGGCATCGCTTGAAAAGCAAAAGGCCACAGGGGAACACTTCGGACCTGCGAGACATATTGGAGGATAAGGCAAGACAATCAAGATCGATCTATGGATCACGTGGGCGCCCCACGATACGTGACGATCACTGTCACCCCAGACACAGTAAGTCCGGCTGGGCCGAACACAACAAACAAAGCTCTTTTGAGCTCCATCGTGATATCGCCCAGTACAGAGGCGCCGCACACCCACTGTGCTTCACAGATGAGGTAATGGATCATCAAATCCCAGAAGGGTTTAAACCCGTCAATATTGAATCTTATGATGGCACAATAGACCCCGCGGTCTTAATCGAGGACTATCTCCTCCACATCCACATGGCCCGCGGAGACGATCTCCATGCCATCAAATATCTCCCACTCAAACTTAAAGGACCAGCCCGGCATTGGCTTAACAGCTTGCCAACAGAGTTAGTCGGGAGTTGGGAGGACCTGGAAGCCGCATTCCTTGATAACTTCCAAGGCACGTATGTGCGACCACCAGATGCAGATGACCTAAGCCACATAATTCAGCAACCAGACGAATCGGCCAGACAATTCTGGACATGGTTCTTAACCAAGAAAAACCATATCGTCGACTGTCCGGATGCCGAGGCCCTCGCGGCCTTCAAGCATAACATCCGCGACGAGGGGCTTGCCCGGCACCTGGGACAGGAAAAGCCGAAATCCATGGCAGTCCTTACATCACTCATGACCCGCTTCTGTGCGGGTGAGGACAACTAGCTAGCACGCAGCAACAACCTCAACAAAAATTCTGGCAGTCCGGATATCAAGGACCGTAGTGGCAGGTCGCGTCGCAACAAAAAAAACGCCGCATTAATGACGATAACAGTGAGGATACGGCAGTCAATGTCGGATTCAGAGGCTCTAAACCCGGTCAACGGAAAAAGCCATTCAAAAGAACAACTCAGGGTCCGTACAATTTGGACCGAATTCTCGACCGCTTGTGCCAGATACATGGCACCCCTGAAAAGCCAGCTAACCACACCAATAGGGACTGTTGGGTGTTCAAGCAGGCAGGCAAGTTAATTGCCGAAAACAGCGACAAGGGGCTACATAGCGACGACGAGGAAGAGACCCGACCGCCGAACAATAGAGGACAGAAGGGTTTCCCCCCACAGGTGCGTACGGTGAACATGATATATGCCACGCACATACCCAAAAGGGAGCGGAAGCATGCACTCAGGGATGTATACGCGATGGAGCCAGTTGCCCCGAAGTTCAATCCATGGTCCTCTTTCCCGATCACCTTTGACCGAAGGGACTACCCCACCAGCATTCGCCATGGTGGGTTCGCCGCATTGGTTCTAGACCCAATCATCGATGGATTTCATCTCACCATAGTCCTGATGGACGGCAGTAGCAGCCTAAACCTGCTTTATCAGGACACGGTGCGCAAAATGGGCATAGACCCCTCAAGGATTAAACCTACCAAGACGATCTTTAAAGGCGTCATACCAGGTGTAGAAGCCAATTGTACAGGCTCAGTTACACTGGAAGTGGTCTTCGGATCCCCGGATAACTTCCGAAGCGAAGAGTTAATCTTCGACATAGTCCCGTTCTGCAGCGGCTGTCATGCCTTGCTCGGACGTACCGCGTTCGCGAAGTTCAACGCGGTGCCGCACTACGCATACCTCAAGCTCAAGATGCCAGGCCCTAGAGGAGTCATCACGGTCAACGGAAACACTGAACGCTCCCTCCGAACGGAGGAACATATAGTGGCTCTCGCGGCAGAAGTACAAAGCAGCCTTTTAAGGCAATTCTCGAGTCCGGCTGCCAAGCGGCCGGACACAGCTAAGCGTGCCCGGAGTAACCTACAACACGACCACCTGGCACGTTCCGAGCACGTGTAGCAGTGCGGCCCCAACCCCAGCCCCTGTAAAACATTAAGATAGACCCTTCGCGTACTCCATTACGCTCCGAAGATACCATGGGCATGGGGCAAGGGGCTCGACCACGATAAGCCCAGACTGCGGCTCAACCGCACCAGGGGCTCTTAAGTGTGTCGTTTCTTTTTCTTTTCCTTTTATTTTTTACCTACAGGACTCCGTTTGTCAGAGGCCCTGTCCGGCAGCAGACATGCCGAACCCACGATGCAACAGCCAGGGAAGGAGAAAGGCTACAACGAAAATCCAGGTGGTCTCCATCATGAGCATTAAATCGGTTTTATGCATTATTCCGTAGCCTACCCCTGGAGGGGGACATGTTAAACAGTCCCATCCCTTGCTTACCGCACCACTTGTATCGTCCTGCACTTACAACAGTTTTTATTGAATAAAGCAATGCAGCACATTTGTGCTTCTAATTGTATTTCTTTCTTACACATATGTTCATCTATGACATGTTGCATCCATACGTTTTGGTACGGCTAAATACACCAGGGTCTTATGTTTCCCGCGTTATGGTGTGATAAGTCCGAACACTTTCACAAGTGCGGCACCCCGAACTTATAGCATTATATGCATCGGCTCTGAATCATGTTCTTGGGTCAATAGTTGGGTTTGCCCGGCTCCCATGTTTTGGTACCTTATGTTCCGTTTTATCGGCTAAGGTAGCACTGGGAGAACCACTGCGATTGCGCCCCAGTTGAGCTGGGTTAACGCCTCAGTGGAGAAAGCTAAAACTGACCGTCATGATGAGGCGAGAGTTGGTCGCTGTTCGAGAGGTTCTTTGCGAGTCCCTAAAGACTTATGCCACTTCGAGCGAGGAGCCGGATTCTGTCCGGCCAAGGCGTGGATAGCGCCCCAAATTCGGACTTCCGAAAACTAGGGGCTTCGCCGAAATTTAAAATTATAGAATTCTATGGCTAAGTGAGAGTGTTCAAGCATTATAAGTCTGGTTGCCTTGTTCGTTGTGTTGAGCGCCTCCCTCGATGGACCCAAATATGGGAACAAGAGTGCCCAAATTTATCCCGAACACCCCAGCACTCGTGGCATGGGGGCTGAAGCCGATGACTTGCCATCTCTTAGATTTGATAAACAGCCGCACAGAAGGTAATATTTTAAATTAACAAGTGTTGCTTCGCGCATATGAACTTAGTTTTCAGCGCACATGATAAAAAAACGCGAGTCTACTCAAAAACTTCTTCTTTGGAGCACTCACCCGCAATAATGCGGGCGCCCTTCAGCACACTCATATAATACATCTCGGGCGTGCGATGCTCCTTGCCCTCTGGTGGGGGGTCCGTCACAAGCTTCAGGGCATCCATCTTGCCCCAGTGCACCTTTGCGCGGGCAAGGACCCGACACGCACCCCCGATACAGGCGGAGTGCTTGATAACTTCAACCCACGGGCACGCGTCCACCAGCCGCCGCACCAGGCCGAAGTAGCTCCCAGGCATAGCCTCCTTAGGCCACAGCCGAACTATGAGGCCCTTCATGGCCTGTTCGGCCGCCTTCTGGAGCTCGACCAGCTGCTTCAGCTGGTCGCTAAGGGGCACCGGATGTCCGGCCTCAGCATACTGAGACCAGAAGACCTTCTCCGTTGAGCTCCCCTCCTCGGCCCGGTAGAATCCGGCAGCATCGGACACGCTGCGGGGAAGATCTACAAACGCTCCTGGAGAGCTCCGAATTCGGGTAAGCGACAGGTAATTAACACTCACATGCTTACTTTGCATGAAAAATGCCTTACCCGCTGCTATTTTCTTCACCGCCTCTATCTCCTGGAGGGCCTTGTAGGCTTCGGCCTTAGCGGCTTTGGCACTCTTAAGAGTCGTTGCAAGCTCAGACTCTCGAGTCTTCGAGTCACGCTCCAGGCTCTCGTGTTTCTTCACGAGATCCTGGAGCTCTTGCTGTACCTCCGCCACCCGCGCCTCATGTTTCTCTCGCTCAGTGCGCTCCGCAGCCGCATTGCGTTCGGCCGCGGGCACCGCCTCCTTCAGGGTCGCCACCTTGTTAGTGGCCCCTGCAATACCCCAAGTATCCTTGTCATTCTTCTTGCAACCAAGTCCTTTTCTGTAAGGTACAATTTTCATAAGGTATTACTCACCTTCTTTTTCCTCGAGCTGCTTCTTGGCATGCCCGAGCTCGTTCTCGGACCGCTCGAGGTTTTCCTTCAAAGTATTGACCTCCGCAGTCAGTGCGGCAGAGGTCAGCAGCACAGCCTGCAATCCCATATTGACATATTTTCATGACTCCTGCGTTTATCTTTCTAAAGATCCTCAGTCTCGCTTTTCTTTCCGAACACCGAACCGAGCATCAGGGGCTACTATCTATGCGGTACCATTTTACATATATTGAAATTCTTACCTCAAAGCCTGTTAGAAGGCTGCTGCAGGCTTTGGTTAGCCCGCTCTTGGCGAGCTGAACCTTCTGAATCACCGCACTCATAACAGTGCGGTGTTCCTCTTTGATGGAGGCGCCGTTGAGCGCCTCCAGCAAATTATCCGGCACCTCCGGTTGGACGGAGGCAGCCGGCGTCGCGGTCTTGCCCTTCTTACGAAGGGGTCGCCCGCCGGACTCCGGAGCCACTATGGGTTCCGGGGCTGAGTCCGGTGCAAAGTCTGGGAGGTTGTCCTGCGACACCTCCGGGGCCCTCTCCTCCTGGTGGGTCCCTTCCTGGGATCCCACCTCGGCATCGCTTGCATCATGGGGGGTGGAGGCAGTAGGAAGAGAATCCATATCTGACGCCCCTAAGGACCCGCTCGACAAAGTGGGGAGATCATCCTTAGGCGGACTGCAGGGTTGTATGCGGCATTAGAAAGACATAATGTGGCGGAAAACGAAAACCTTGAAGTTATTCGGGAGTCCGGATACTTACGATCTCGCCAGAGGCTTGGCCCTTGGAGGCCAGTCCTCGTCGTCATCACTGGCGTTGGCGGAACAGTCCGAGGGAAGAGTTTTTCCCCTCTTGGACCCTTCGACCTCCCTTGTTGGGGAGGCCTTCCTTTTCTTCCCTCCCCCCGTTAGGGGAGAGGCTTTCTTCTTCTTCTCCTCGCCTTGGTGGGAGGAGTCAGCCTCGGATTCATCGTCCGATAGCACCTGAAAACGGGAACTCTTCCGAGTCCCCGTGGCCTTCTTCTTGGCCTCCTTCTCCGGCACTACGTGGGGTGCCGGAGCCAGCAGCCCCGTTAGGTGGGCATCAGCTGGGTCCTCTGGCAATGGGGCCGGATAGATAGCCTGTGCGGCCTTCTTCAACCAGTCCTGTCAAAGGAAAGGGAGTTTAGATCCCGCATAGAGTCAAACAATGAATAACAAGCGTCCCGTAAAGGACAATATCACTTACCTCGTCAGCTGGACGCTGCGAGCTGAATCCGCGATCTTCGGTAGCGGATGCGGGAGCCTCGGCACCCTTGAACAACACCTTCCAGACCTCTTTGTACATAGTGTCGAAGAGCCCATTCAAAGTCTGGTGCTGCGATGGATCGGACTCCCCCATGTTGAAGCCCCGTCGTTGGCACGGGAGAATCCGGTGGATGAGCATGACCTGGACTATGTTGACAAGCTTGAGCTTCTTGTCCACCAGCTTCTGGATACAGGCTTGAAGTCCGGTCAGCTCCTCCGAATCCCCCCAGATCCGGCCACTCTCTTTCCAGGAGGTGAGCTGTGTAGGGATGCCGGATCTGAATTCAGGGGCCGCTGCCCAATCAGGGTCACGCGGCTCGGTGATGTAGAACCACCCCGATTGCCACCCCTTAATGGTTTCCACGAAAGTACCCTCCAGCCACGTAATGTGGGACATCCTGCCCACCATGGCGCCTCCGCACTCTGCTTGGCTGCCCTTCACAACCTTCGGCTTGACACTGAAGGTCTTGAGCCACAAGCCGAAGTGGGGCTGGATGCAGAGGAAGGCCTCGCACATGACAATAAACGCCGAGATGTTGAGGATAAAATTCAGGGCCAGATCATGGAAATCTAGGCCGTAGTAGAACATGAGCCCCCGGACAAAGGGATGAAGTGGGAAGCCCAGTCCGCGGAGGAAATGGGGAAGGAATACTACCCTCTCGCGGGGCCTAGGGGTGGGGATGAGCTCTCCCTCGTCGGGGAGCCGATGCACGATGTCGCTGGACAAGTATCCGGCGCTGCGCAGCTTCTGGATATGGCCCTCCGTGACGGAGGAGGCCATCCACTTGCCTCCCGCTCCGGACATATTTGGAGAAGGTTGAGGTGAGATGTGCGGGCTTGGGCGCTAGAGCTCGAGTTCGCGGAGATGGATAAGCCAAGGAGGAAGAAGGCGCAGGTAAAAGGATTGGATCTTTATCCCCTTATATGGGAGGACGGAAACATGCATCCCCACTGGCCTGATAAAACTCGCTTATCTCCCAAGCGTCACAATCAATAGTGCGGTTGGGTTACCCACGTCCGTATTGATGGGAATCCCGGAATAAGGGGAACACGATCTCTGCTTCGACAAGACGTGCCAAAGAAACTGCCTCGCTAAACGCGCTAAGGTGGAACAATAAAAACAATTCGAATAAAGGCTTAGAAGTGGTGTGACGTTTCGCCATAGAATACGTCGGCAGATTGATCTTGTGTAATATTATTCTCTCTACGGTGGTATGTGGAATTTATTTTTGCAGAGCCGGACACTATCCTGGTGTTCACAATCTTCTATAAATTATTCGGAGGTGGAACCCGTCTTGCAATGCCGAAGACAATATGCGCGCCGGACTCGTCGTCATTGAAGCCTGGTTCAGGGGCTACTGCGAGAGTCCTGGACTAGGGGGTGTCCGGATAGCCGAACTATCATCATCGGCCGAACTCCAAGACTATGAAGATACAAGATTGAAGACTTCGTCCCGTGTCCGGATGGGACTTTCCTTGGCGTGGAAGGCAAGCTTGGCGATACGGATATGTAGATCTCCTACCATTGTAACCGACTCTGTGTAACCCTAGCCCTCTCCGGTGTCTATATAAACCGGATGGCTTTAGTCCATAGGACGAACAACAATCATACCATAGGCTAGCTTCTAGGGTTTAGCCTCCTTGATCTCGTGGTAGATCTACTCTTGTAACCCACATCATCAATATTAATCAAGCAGGACGTAGGGTTTTACCTCCATCAAGAGGGCCCGAACCTGGGTAAAAACATCGTGTCCCTCGTCTCCTGTTACCATCCGCCTAGACGCACAGTTCGGGACCCCCTACCCGAGATCCACCGGTTTTGACACCGACAACCATGCTCAGATTGTTCAAAATGCTGAAGCACGGCTTTATGCCTTGAATGCGTTGAACGCATCACCTCTTGAGGGCATTGAAAAGATTCCAGTCATTCACAACTTCCAAGACGTTTTTCCAGAAGAACTTCCAGGAATATCCCCTGCTCGGGCTATCGAGTTTGTCATTGATTTGAAACCAGGCACCGTTCCTATCACCATACGACCCTACAAGATGCCACATCATGAACTCCTTGAGCTTAAGGAGGAAATCGACAAATCTCTTCGCACTAGTTTCATTCATCCAAGTTCCTCTACTTGGGGAGCACCTTCTCTCTTTTTGAAGAAGAAGTATGGAACGAAACGTTTGGTCCAAGACTATCGTCTTATCAACCAAGCAGCTATTCAGAACAAATATACACTTCCTCGGATCAATGACCTATATGATCAACTGGTTGGTTCATCAGTGTTCTCTAATCTCAACTTGAGGTTGGGTTATCACCAGATCCGTGTCCGTGAAGAGGATATTCGCAAGACTGTCTTCGTTACTCGATATGGTTCATATGAGTACACCGTCATGTCATTCAGTTTAACTAATGCACCAGCTACATTCTCTCGTCTGATGAACTATATATTCATGGAATACCACGACAAGTTCGTCGTGGTTTATCTAGATGATATCCTTGTTTATTCCAAGAACAAAGAAGAACATGCTGAACATCTTCGTCTTGTTCTAGAAAAGCTTCGAGAACATCAAATTTATGCCAAGTATTCCAAGTGAAAATTCTGGCTTCCCGAAGTAACCTACCTTGGGCATGTCATCTCCAAGGATGGTATTGCCGTCAACCCAGAGCGACTTCAAGCTATTCTTGACTAGACCCCTCCGAAGATTGTAAAGCAAGTCAGAAGCTTTCTTGGACTCGCCAGCTATTGCCACCATTTTGTCGAGAACTTCTCCAAGATCGCCAAGCCCCTAACTAATCTGCTTCACAAGGGTGTTAAGTTCGATTGGGCAGACAAATGACAGGAAAAATTCCAGGCACTCAAGGACAAGTTGACTTCTACCCCAGTGCTTGCTCCCCCTGATTCTTGCATGGACTTTGTCATCTATTGCAACGCTTCACGACAAGGAATAGGCTGTGTCCTAATGCAAGAGCGCTGAGTGATTGCTTATGCCTCCCTTCAAGTGCGTCCTCACGAAGGGAAGTAACCAGCTCACGACCTCGAGCTTGCTGAAGTTATCTATGCACTGAAGTTATGGCGATAGTACCTTCTCGGTAATCATTGTGAGATCTTCATCGATCATCAGAGTCTAAAATATCTGTTTACTCAACCAGATCTGAACCTCCGTCAATAGCGATGGATGGAAGCTATTGCTGACTAACCCTGCGGTATATCTTATACACCTGGCAAGGCTAATGTAATGTCGATGCCCTGAGCCGCAAGTCTTTATGCAATAACTGCATGGTTCATAAAGCTCAACCCCGCCTTTATAAAGAACTTTGCAAGCTGAACCTTCAACAAATTCAGCAAGGTTGTCTAAATAAACTTGTCTTGGAACCAACTCTTCTGAAAGAAATTAAGTCTGCTCAAGCCAAAGATGCTCATGTTGATCTGATGAAAAAGGATCTTGTTTGCTGAGTACTTCGGATGAGTACTCACGTTTTCTTTGCGTTATTTTCCCCCCATATCTGTTTGATGCAACCAGATGATGGAGCCCCTGAGACCGCTACCACAGCCGACGACTACTACTACCCCAAGGGTGTCGACTACCACGTGACAGACGACGACGACCAGGAGTAGTTAGGAGGCTCCCAGGCAGGAGGCCTTGCCTTTTCGATCGTTGTTACATTTGTGCTAGCCTTCTTAAGGCATACTTGTTTAACTCATGTCTATACTCATATATTTTTGCTTCTGCTGACTCATTTGTATTCGAGCTGATGTATTCGAGCCCTCTAGGCCCCTGGTTTGTAATATAAAGCTTATATATATTATTTCATATAGTGTCTAGTGTTGTGTTGTGATATCTTCCCGTGAGTCCCTGATCTTGATCGTACACATTTGCGTGTATGATTAGTGTACGATTGAATCGGGGGCATTACAACCTTCAACAAGGACCGGCCGTAGTCAAACTCGATTCAACTAAAGTTGGAGAAACAGACACCCGCCAGCCACCTATGTGCAAAAGCACGTCGGTAGAACGAGTCTCACGAACGCGGTCCTATAATGTCGGTCTGGGCCGCTTCATCCATCAATACCACTGAATCAAAGTAAGACGTTGGTGGTAAGCAGTATGACTATTTTCGCCCACAACTCTTTGTGTTCTACTCGTGCATAAAACATCTACGCATAGACCTAGCTCAGATGCCACTGTCACGGAACACGGTAATTTCAAAAAAATTCCTATGATCACGCAAGATCAATCTAGGAGATGCATAGAAACGAGAGGGTAGAGTGTGTCCACGTACCCTCGTGGACCGAAAGCGGAAGCATTTAGTAACATGGTTGATGTAGTCGAACTTCTTCACGATCCAACCGATCCAAGTACCGAACGTACGGCACATCCACGTTCAGCACACGTTCAGCTCGATGACGTCCCTCGTGCTCGTGATCCAGTTGAGGACGAGGGTGAGTTCCGTCAGCACGACAGCGTCACGACAATGATGATGATGTTACCGGCGCAGGGCTTCGCTTCAGCACTACGATGGTATGATCGAGGTGTGTAACTCTGGAGGGGGGCACCGCACATGGTTAAGAGAAACTTGTGTGTTCTAGGGTGCCCCCTGCCCGCGTATATAAAGGAGGGAGGGGGAGGCGGGCCGGCCCTATGTTGCACCCCAAGAGGAGTCCTACTAGGACTTCCTAGTCCTAGTAGGATTCCCCTCCAAGGAAGGTAGGGTGAAGGAAGGAGAGGGAGAGGGAGTAGGAAAGGTGGGCGCCACCCCCTTCCCCTAGTCCAATTCGGACCCAAGGGGGGCGACCAGCCCTCCTGCAGCCCTCCTCTCTCTCCACTAAGGCCCATGGTGGCCCATTAGTTCCCCTGGGGGTTTCGGTAACCCCTCCGGCACTCCATTTTTACTCAGAACACTTCTGGTGTCTGAATAACATGGTCCAATATATCAATCTTTATGTCTTAACCATTTCGAGACTCCTCGTCATGTCTGTGATGTCATCCGGGAATCTGAACAATCTTCGGTCATCAAAATACATAACTCATAATACATATGGTCATCAAACGTTAAGCGTGCGGACCCTACGGGTTCGGGAACTATGTAGACATGACCGAGACACATCTCCCGTGAATAACCAATAGCGGAACGTGGATGATCATATTGGCTCCTACATATCCTACGAAGATCTTTATCGGTCAAACCATATAACAACATACATTGTTCCATTTGTCATCGGTGTGTTATTTGCCCGAGATTCGATCGTCGGTATCATCATACCTAGTTCAATCTCGTGGCAAGTCTCTTTACTCGTTCCGTAATACTTCATCCCGCAACTAACTCATTAGTTACATTGCTTTCAAGGCTTATAGTGATGAGCATTATCGAGAGTGCCCAGAGATACCTCTTTGAAACACAGACTGACAAATCCTAATCTCGATCTATGCCAACCCAACAAATACCTTTGGAGACACCTGTAGAGCATCTTTATAATCACCCAATTATGTTGTGACGTTTGTTAGCACACAAAGTGTTCTTCCGGTATCCAGGAGTTGCATAATCTGATAGTCTGAGGAACATGTATAAGTCATGAAGAAAGCAGTAGTAATGAAATTGAAACGATCATAATGCTAAGCTAACGGATGAGTCATGTCCATCACATCATTCTCCTAATGATGTGATCCCGTTCATCAAATGATAACACATGTCTATGGTTAGGAAACTTAACCATCTTTGATTAATGAGCTAGTCAAGTAGAGGCATACTAGGGACATTATGTTTTGTCTATGTATTCACACATGTACTAAGTTTCCGGTTAATACAATTCTAGCATGCATAATAAACATTTATCATGAAATAAGGAAATAAATAATAACTTTATTATTGCCTCTAGGGCATATTTCCTTCAAACACAACAATTAAGAGATGTCATTTTAGCTACCATGTAGGGCCACGTATTAACTCGCATGCAAGCCGACTTTGATTCCTTGACTGATCAACGCGTAGTTTCGCTCCATGCATTGGGTTTCCGGGGGAGATAACAAGGTTGAGTAACTAATAACGCTTGCTAGCAACGAGGCTAGGAGGGTATTGGGATGGGAAGTTAATGGACGCCTAAACATTTTGGGAATATCTAATTTTCGTAAGATGACTTAACTCCTAGACAGAGGGAGTACTACTCTACTCCTCAGTCCAGGTTTGATGGAATATTCGTCACCTCTTCTCTTCTTGTACGTGCTCCATTTATCTCACTTCTTGTGGCTTCCCACTCGCACGACATTCCTATTATATGAACCTGTGTGTGTGTGTGTGTGTGTGTGTGTGTGTGTGTGTGTGTGTGTGTGTGTGTGTGTGTTTTAACAGTGTGTATATTGGAGAGAGCGACACATCGACCTACTCCTACAGAGAGATGGTGTGTAGTGTACGATTTATCCGCGAGAGTTAGTGCATCCTCTCATTTCCAGGTGTCCGGTCGGGACAGCTGCCACGCCCGCTCCTGACCAGCCTGGCCCACCCAAAGCCCCTCCATCGCCCGCGCTCGCTTCCCGCCCGACCGGTCAGTGCCGCTCCAGAGAATCGGTGCCGCATTCATGCCCGGGCAGAGCGGACGCGACCTCTCACTGGCGCCTGCGTTGAAGAAAGCGGATTCAAGAGTGATGGTTGCTTCATCCGTCCAACTTACTGCTGGGTCTATGTGATTTGACAGCTCATTGGTCATTATTATTGAGGTGGTACGACTGCTGGATGTCCCACATTTCGGCGAAAGGAGGTAGATTACTCCATTCTTACAGTGGAGGAGTGTGAAAGCATTGAAAACACGCAAGCTCAGTGATAACATGGCCCACCTCACACTATCACCATATTTTCTGGACACCGTACCTTTACATAGTAGTATAGTACGTACTGTAATTTCTCAGCGAGATAAATTTGTACAATGCTATGAAGCTTTTAGCTTCTGTTTCGTGTATCTTGCATCCAAGGTTGCCCCGTTGCAACATTTCATCAAATACAAAGGAGACTAACATGCATGCTATTGCATCTCAATGATTGAGAGATCATAGCCAATATGTACTCCCTCTGTTCCAAAGTAAGTGTCTCAACTTTATGCAAACTTTAGTACAAAGTTGTACTTCTAGTAAAGTTGACACTTATTTTGGAATAGAGACAACTAAAGAAAAAAATGATCCATGCAGTCCCTAGCCCTTGAACCCTAAACCCTAACCAGGCTTTAATTTGCTAGTGACATTGAACCTTCTGAAGAATTTGCATCCCTTTGACCATCAGATCATTTTGTGCAGTTTCAGTAAAATCGAGATGAGCATCCTGTGGCAAAGAAATTAAAGAAGCGTGATTAGAATAATATTACTGGGACTAGTTGATGAGACATAAACTCATCACAAATACAATAGAAGCCAGTAGAGGTACGTGCGGGGCAAAGAAGTAGAGAAATATCCACATGGAGCAAGCCGGCTATAAAGGAAGTTGTACCTGAGGGATGTCGGGACGTACCTCAACCTAGAGGGGGCGGTGGGAGGCGGCAACCGCCCACGTCGCGGAAGTGAGCAAGGGACGAAGGCAACCGAACCGGCTTTGTGAGAGAGAAGATCTGGGACCCCTGATCGGGACGTGCCGACAGTAGGTTTTCGCCGGCGGCGATGGCGACCGCATCTACACAAAGCATCCACCCCTTCCCCCGGCGGACGTGATCCACCCGGATGTTAGAGATGTGGCCACGGTTATTTTGTGCGAGAGAGTGTGAAGAGAGCAACCCCAGCAAGCAACCGTGTAGGCTCGTTCTGGCTATGTATATAGTGGAGCGGTTTCTTTTTCTCTTCGGCACCGTTCATGCGTGGTTCCCGACCCTCCATTATTTATAAGTGAGCAACTCTACTAGCGCATCAAATTATCACATGGGCTGCATCATCATATAGAAATGAGCTCCACGGTGTCACGTGTGTGGTTGGGGAAGACGAAAAGAGTGCTACGGAGTACTAGTACTACGTGTGTGGGTGCGTGCACCTCTTCTCTTTGAGCATGGTTATTAAAAGTATAGCCCACTACTCTACCACGCGCTTATTATATGGGCAAAAAGTATCGGCAGTAATAATGACTAATAAGTTGTCAAATCATGAGGCCCACCTTTCTCTATGTTTGACCGAGGAAGCATCCATCATTCCACTCCTTGCTGAATATCCATCCGCTGCTACCTCCACAAATAAATAAAAATACGCTTCTACCTCCACAGCATTGTTAATAACATAGCATGTCAATAATGACATAGAAATATCATTCACTGATACAATAGGGCTGGCTCTAAGGCTGGTGATTTTTTTACTTTGTCTCTTTCTCTTTTTGTCTCATTTACTCATTTTACATAGGAGCACGTGTAGAGGATGGCTATTCCTTTCGATGGAACTTCTTCATGGGGTTTAAGACTAAGCAGATCTAAATTACCCCTGCTAACCACCACTCTGAATCGTGCTATCTATGATAGTACTCCCATTACAACAACCAGGTCCACTAGGTATAGCACGTCCTGTAAGAAGAGACTGCCACGCAAAACATACATCTTGTTGCCTTGTTCCTCATACAGTATGTACCACTGGTACGTACTACTAGTACTACTACTACTCGTTCTCCTATAAACCTTGCGCTTGGCATCTAGAAAATATTAACCTTGCACTTGGCTCTTCGCCTCTTGGGGAAGTCGAGCAATAATGGTACTATAGTATACATTCTGGCTATCTGAGACCGAATGAATTGCTGCACATCCACCATGTAGGCGAGGGTTGAGGGGCGAGGGAGAGCGCGTACTAGTACATTCGTTTCAATATGGACTACATACGGAGCAAAATGAGTGAATCTACACTCTAAAATACGTCTAAAATACATCAGTGTTTGGAGGTTGTACTATTAGTTCATATTGAAATCTACTACTCCCTCTGTCCCATAATACTAGTGTCAAAAACGTTCTTATATTATGGGACAGAGGGAGTAAAACTAGATACATCCATATCTAGACAAATTTAAGACAAAAAATTTGGGACAAAGGTAGTATATTTCAAACAATATGATAATCTCTCTAACCAAGGTAGGGACAAGGAGTAATGGAGGGAGTAGTAAAATTTTCTCCTCGTCCCGCGAGCCACCGCGCGCGTGGGTTAGGGAGCGGGCGTAGGCGTCGTAAGCAAGCTTCTCTTCGTCCTGCGACTCTGCGAGCCACCGCGCCCGTGGGCGGGGGAGACGGCGTACTAAGCAAGCTTCCCCTCATTCTGCGAGTTGACAGGACACATCAAAAGTAATACGTACAGGGCATCTCCAGTGTATAGAGCCTTGCCTCTAAGGTAGGCCCCACATGGTTTGCCTCTTTTTTAACATAACGCATCAAGTCACAATTTGTTTGTTCACCCGTGGTACACAATCCTCCATCAAGTGGACAACCAGTTCACGTGTGAAATTACCACGTGGGCTGCCTTTTCGTACAGAATGAGCTCCACCGTGTACCCGCGCGGGTGTTGTTGGGAAAGAGGGAGTAGGTGCACATCCAGTGCATGCACCTCTTCTCTTCATGCATGTCCCCCACCTACGTGGGTGTGTGTGAGAGAGATACAAACCTATACAGATGGCATGCGTTCGTGAGTGTTTTTTGTTGGGGGTGATTTCCTGAATGTATTTGTGGGAATATGTATCGATGATATCTCAAACGAAAATTTGACACATGCAATGTGTGTGAAATAGAGGCCTATCTACATCATATATAGCAGGGGCGATCTATGAGAAGAGAGGGAGGGGTCATAGATATCGATAGAGTCGAAGAGGATCAAGTGGGTGGGTGTGAGATTGATGAAGAGAGTCATCGAAATTGTGTGTGTGCAAGTCAAATATATAGGGCGACTGACCTACTGGAATGTCAGAGGGCACGGGGCAAGTTTGTGTGTGGCAGGTACACATGACTAGAGCGCTCGATGTATCGGTGTGTGGGGGGAGGGGGAGGCAGAGATCTAAATAGAGAGGTAGATCGACTCGTATATGTGTTGAGAAGGAGAGACCAAGGTATGTCATGATGGAGATCGGTCGACATCCATACATAAGTGAAGGACGGGAAATAGGTTGGGACAGAGAGAGAGGGGGGAGAGAGGGAGAGGGGTAGAGTGTTGAATGGGTGGTGGAGTTGCTTCTCGAAGATGGTGGGACAGGCCTAATAGACAAACTATTGGGGATCGTTGCAGAAATTAAAATTTTCTACGCATCACTGAGATCAATCTATGGAGAGACTAGCAACGAGAGAGAGAGAGAGGGGAGTGCATCTTCATACCCTTGAAGATCGCGAAACGGAAGCGTTTCAAGAACGCGGATGAAGGAGTCGTACTCGTAGCGATTCAGATCGCGGTGGATTCCGATCTAAGCGCCAAACAACGGAACCTCCGCATTCAACGCATGTGCAGCCCGGTGACGTCTCGGCGCCTTGATCCAGCAAGGAGGAGGGAGAGGTTGAGGAAGACAGCTCCAGCAGCAGAACGATGGCGTAGTGCTGGTGGAGCAGCGGTTCTCCGGCAGGGCTTCGCCAAGCTCAAACGGAGGAGGAGAGGTGTTGGAAAGGGGGAGGGATGTGCCTTGGATATGGTGTGGCTGCCCTCCCTCCTCCCCTCTATTTATAGGGTGAAGGGGAAGGGGGCCGGCCCCTCTAGATGAGATCTAGAGGGGGGGGCGGCGGCCAAGGGGAGGGGGCTTGCCCCCCAAGCCAAGGGGGGCACCCCCTTTAGGGTCCCCCCCCCAACCCTAGGCGCATGGGCCCTAGGGGGATGGTGCCTAGCCCACTTAGGGCTGGTTCCCTTCCACATACAGCCCATAAGGGCCCTCCGGGGCAGGTCGACCCTCCCGGTGGACCCCCGGAACCCCTTCGGTGGTCCCGGTACAATACCGGTAAACCCCCGAATACTTCCGGTGACCGTATGATGACTTCCCATATGTAAATCTTCACCTCCGGACTATTTCGGAACTCCTCGTGACATCCGTGATCTCATACGGGACTCCGAACAACATTCGGTAACCACGTACAAACCTTCCCTATAACCCTAGCGTCATCGAACCTTAAGTGTGTAGACCCTACGGGTTCGGGAATCATGCAGACATGACCGAGATAGCTCTCCGGCCAATAACCAACAGCAGGATCTAGATACTCATGTTGGCTCCCACATGTTCCACGATGATCTCATAAGATGAACCACGATGTCGAGGAATCAAGCAATCTCGTATACAATTCCCTTTGACAATCGGTACGTTACTTGCCCGAGATTCGATCGTCGGTATCCCAATACCTCGTTCAATCTCGTTACCGGCAAGTCACTTTACTCGTTCTGTAATGCATGATCCCGCGACCAACTACTTAGTCACATTGAGCTCATTATGATGACGCATTACCGAGTGGGCCCAAAGATACCTCTCCATCATACGGAGTGACAAACCCCAGTCTCGATTCATGCCAACCCAACAGACACTTTCAGAGATACCTGTAGTGCACCTTTATAGCCACCCAGTTACATTGTGACGTTTGGTAAACCCAAAGCATTCCTACGGTATCCGGGAGTTGCACAATCTCATGGTCTAAGGAAATGATACTTGACATTAGAAAAGCTTTAGCAAACGAACTACACGATCTTGTGCTATGCTTAGGATTGGGTCTTGTCCATCACATCATTCTCCTAATGATGAGATCCTGTTATCAATGACATCCAATGTCCATAGTCAGGAAACCATGACCATCTGTTGCTCAACGAGCTAATCAACTAGAGGCTCACTAGGGACATGTTGTGGTCTATGTATTCACACATGTATTACAGTTTCCAGTCAATAGAATTATAGCATGAATAATAGACAATTATCATGAACAAGGAAATATAATAATAACCATTTTATTATTGCCTCTAGGGCATATTTCCAACACAAACTGAGGGTAGAACTGCAATATTATCAATAAGAGTGAGGATGTGTATCAGTGTGTGCGTGTGTGTGGTAAATGTGTCGGAGGCATGCATGGATGATGAAGGGGGACCATGTGTTTGGTAAGCAGACCTAACTAGATCGGTAGATAAATTGTTGTTTGTCGGAGGAAGGGAGAGACATAACGAATGAGGTAGATTGATTGGCACTTGGGGAAAACGAGTTATAATGACCTAGCTAGCTATATGTATAGCGGGATATCGGTCGGCGTACATCCATTTGTTAGAGGCAAATAAGGCCCAGCGAGACGGATAGATGGAGATAATGGAGCTAGGAGGAGGTGCGAGAGGCCTACTATCTAAATAGGGGAGGAGTGTGCGATTGTGAGATCAATGAAAACAGGGGCGAGAATTAAACGTGTGTGGGACCGTATGAGAGACACGAGGCATGGACACAGAAAAGAGGAGATGGAAGGTGCGTGTGTATGTGGTAGGTAGACATCGCTAAAGAGGTTTATCGATCGGTGTGTGTCAGAAAGTTGTTGTGGAGACCGTGGGAGAACAACCTAAAGAAAAAGAATGAATGTGCGTGATGGATAGAATGCTGAGGGAGGGGGCGAGAAGGGCATGTGCATGCATGAGAGAAAGTTAGCGCTAGCTACAAAGGTTAGAGGATTGTGTGGGTGTAAGAGACTAACAAAGATCATAATTCAATATGAAAGTGGATTCATATATTTGAATAGGAGATCATAGTGTTATGAACATATGCATACATGAATATAGCGGTGGTACACATGGTGTGGTATTGGACATGTTATACCATAATGTGATAATGCGTGGCTTTGGCAACTCACAGCTAAATATCAAACAATCTAAACCATACTATACATCGAACAATCTCACATTTTATTTGAATTTGTGATAATGTGTGGCGTTTGCAGCTCACAACTAAATATCGAACAATCTAAACCATACTATATATCAAACAATCTCAGATTTTATTTGAATTTGTGATAATGTGTGGCGTTGGCACCTCACATCTAAATACTTGTAGCCGTAGGGGGCGGGGCACCATACATTATGTGATAAACACATTATACATACGAGACATGGTTTAGATTATGAAGATCTAGCTAGAGCTTTAAATGTACTATGATTTGAAATCAACATAAAGTGGATTCAGAAAATCGAGTTCGAGTTCACATAGTACACATAGTTCATATCTAACTCGACAGCAATCATGTGGTGTGCTGTGAAGATAATATACAAACAATGGTTTAACTTGACAATAATGATGATTGTAGGTCTTATTAAAATAGAGAAACGAATTCAAATGGTTTAAACTGACACTCATGATTGTAGATTGTGACGCCCCCGATTTAATCGTACACTAATCATGCACGCAATTGTGTACGATCAAGATCAGGGACTCACGGGAAGATATCACAACACAACTCTACAAATAAAATACGTCATACAAGCATCATAATACAAGCCAGGGGCCTCGAGGGCTCGAATACAAGTGCTCGATCATAGACGAGTCAGCGGAAGCAACAATATCTGAGTACAGACATAAGTTAAACAAGTTTGCCTTAAGAAGGCTAGCACAAACTGGGATACAGATCGAAAGAGGCGCAGGCCTCCTGCCTGGGATCCTCCTAACTACTCCAGGTCGTCGTCAGCGGGCAGCACGTAGTAGTAGGCACCTCCGGTGTAGTAGGGGTCGTCGTCGACGGTGGCGTCTGACTCCTGGACTCCAGCATCTGGTTGCGACAACCAGAAAGAAAGGAAAGGGGAAAAGGGGGGGAGAAAGCAACCGTGAGTACTCATCCAAAGTACTCGCAAGCAAGGAGCTACACTACATATGCATGGGTATATGTGTAAGGAGGCCATATCAGTGGACTGAACTGCAGAATGCCAGAATAAGAGGGGGATAGCTAGTCTTATCGAAGACTACGCTTCGGGTCACCTTCGTCTTGCAACAGGTATAAGAGAGTAGATTGAAGTCCTCCAAGTAGCATCTCCAAGTAACATCTCATAGCATAATCCTACCCGGCGATCCCCTCCTCATATCCCTGAGGTAGAGCGACCACCGGTTGTATCTGGCACTTGGAAAGGTGTGTTTTATTAAGTATCCGGTTCTAGTTGTCATAAGGTCAAGGTACAACTCCAAGTCGTCCTGTTACCGAAGATCACGGCTATTCGAATAGATTAAACTTCCCTGCAGGGGTGCACCACATAACCCAACACGCTTGATCCCATTTGGCCGGACACACTTTCCTGGGTCATGCCCGGCCTCGGAAGATCAACACGTCGCAGCCCCACCTAGGCAAAACAGAGAGGCCAGCACGCCGGTCTAAACCTAAGCGCGCAGGGGTCTGGGCCCATCGCCCTGAGCACACCTGCACGTTGCGAGGGCGGCCGGAAGTAGACCTAGCCTAGTTGGCGTTCCAGTCCAATCCGGCGCGCGCCGCTCCGTCGCTGACGTCTGAAGTGCTTCGGCTGATACCACGACGTCGGGATACCCATAACTACTCCCACGTAGATGGTTAGTGCGTATAGGCTCGTAGCCAGACTCAGATCAAATACCAAGATCTCGTTAAGCGTGTTAAGTATCCGCGAACACCGAACAGGGCCAGGCCCACCTGTCTCCTAGGTGGTCTCAACCTGCCCTGTCGCTCCGCCACAAAAGATCCACATAGAGGGCCGTCGGGACAAAGGTCCTTTCAGCCCCCAATCCGTGAATCACTCGCGGGTACTCTTCGAGCTGACCCGACTTTAGTCACCATCTGTGTAGTATGTAGTATGTATAGTATATACCCGTGATCACCCCCCAGGTGATCACGGCCCAATAGTATAGCAAGGCAGACTGACAAGAATGTAGGGCCAATGATGATAAACTAGCATCCTATACTAAGCATTTAGGATTGCAGGTAAGGTATCAACAGGTGTAGCATCAATGTCAGGCTATGCATCAGAATAGGTATAACAGAAAGCAGTAACATGCTACACTACTCTAATGCAAGCAGTATAGAGTAGAATAGGCGATATCTGGTGATCAAGGGGGGGCTTGCCTGGTTGCTCTGGCAAGAGAGAGGGGTCGTCAACTCCGTAGTCGAACTGGGCAGCAGCAGCGTCGGTCTCGTAGTCTACCGGAGAGAAGAGGGGGAAGAAACAATGAATACCAAGTAAACAGATGCATATCGATGCATGACATGTCAAGAAGCGATGCTAGGCGTGCCCTAACGTGTTATGAGGTGGTACTGGTTAAGGGGGAATAATCCGGGAAAGTATTACCGGTGTTTCGTGTTTTCAAGCAGAGGAGCCGGAGGGGGAAAGTTGCGGGTTCGATAGGTTAGGGGGGTGTGGTGGACGAACGGACTGCGTATCCGGGTTCGTCACGTCGTTCTGAGCAACTTTCATGTTGAAAATATTTTAATCCGGATTACGGATTAAAAGATATGATTTTTAAAAGATTTTATTAATTTCTGGAATTTAATTAATTATTTAATTAATTCGAAAATGCATTTATGACATCAGCATGATGTCATACTGACATCAGCAGTCAACAGGGTTGACTGAGTCAAACCTGACAGGTGGGTCCCGCATGTCATTCTCTAATATCTAATTAACCTAATCAGAGTTAATTAACATTAGTTAATTAGGTTAATTAGTGATTAGTGCTAATTAATCAGAATTAATTAGATTAATTAATTAATTAATTAATTAATTAATTAGTTAATTAGTTTTATTTAATTTTTCATTTTCTTTTTATTTTTAAACCGTTCTGTGGGGGTGGGGCCCCCATG
>NC_057813.1:602560164-602567380 GCF_018294505.1 Triticum aestivum
CATGGGGGGGGATAAGGGAGGCGTGGGGGGAGGCCGGTTGGGCCTGCGGCCGAAAGGGCCGGCCTGCTGGGCCGGAGCCCAGTGGGGGGGACTCTCTCTCCCTTTTTTTGTTTGTTTCCTGTTTTCCTTTTCTTTATTATCTCTTCTGTTTTAAATCATTTTAAACCATTTAGGCATTTTATAAAAATGTGTTTGCTTTATTATAATTACCCTGGCATTTAACTGCACACTCCGAACATTTTAGTTTAATATTTTGAAACTTTTGCCGTTTGACATTAATTTGAATTTGAATTTGACGCGGTTTCGAATTAACCCGAGATTAGTAACAGTAACCACAGATGACATGGCATCATTAGGAGAGTTTTACTGTAGCTAGATTACCCGGGCGTTACAAATCTCCTCTACTACAAGAAATCTCGTCCCGAGATTTAAGAGAGGGGTAAGGGGGAAGGTTCTGGTTACGAAATTCTAGCGAGTGTTCTCGGTCTTGGTTGCTCTTCTCGAAGAGGTCGATCCATTACATTGATGTCTTCATTTTTCTGCTTTAGGTCATTAAGATGAAGTCGGCATCCCTTCTTCGAAAACTCCATCGTACTAACGAAAGAATAAAGGGGGCGTATTCCGGGAGAACGGGCCTCGGCAAGGTTGACTATTTGGTAGATAACATCAGGGAGGGAGGCGGAAAGTAACTCTCGAATTGAAACCTCCGAAAATATCGAGAGCAAAGTAAGGAGTTATTATGGGAAGTTTCAAGTGGGTAGGCAATCGTTCGATGCCTGAAACAATGTCTGAAAGGGGTTCAAGCAACGGGAATAAGTATTGTGTAGGATACCAGAATTGATCACTAGGAAGGTGCCTCATGAGTTACATACGAGTCCACGCGGGAGGAATAACTTTGGGAACAGGGGGTGTACAGGAGAGTCAGGTTTCGATCCTGTGGAACTGTGGGTTATGGGCCCACCATGTGGGTTAAAGGTAGGAAGGGCGGAGACGTCTTGCGTGATCATGCAAGCAAGGTATGTTAGAGGATAGCCTATCAGTTATGTCGGCAACAACATCAGTACCAAGGACGAGGGATGAAGAGAACCATTTTCCTGCTCGTTGAACGAGGCGGACCTGTAGGCAAAGTTCTCGTCCATCGGTGGTTACCGAAATGTCACCAACAAAAGTAACAGGGTCTCACTGGCAGAGTTGTACACCGAGGTGTTTACATAAGCAGGAGAATATTACTGCTCAGATCATATAGATCACAAGAAAGGTTAAATCAACAATGGTAGGAAAACATGATCATCAGATTAAACAGATCAATGGAAAGGAAAATAGGTTTAAACACATATTTCAAGGGTATATCCTTCCCAAGGACAAGCAGAACATGATATCCATGACAGGATATAATGTAGAAAACTCTTTAGGTAAGGGGAGAGAAATTTCAGGACATTCCCCATACAGCGGTGTTTGGATCATTGAGCAGGAAACGTTTAACATTAGGCTTTAAATGTTCTTGTTGAAAATTGGAGTAACATAGACATGCTTCGAGATAGCATTGACATGGTCAATGGGTGAAGATCAGACTCTGGAGACACAAAGGATCCATCAGGAATAACTTGAAGAATGGGTCTTACAATTTCCTTATGGAAGAAGGGATAACCTTCCTGAAAAGGAATCTATAACAACAAGTCCTCCGGCCAGGTGTGATAGGCATGACCGCACCTTACCGACATATCAGGACCAATGTAATAACTCTTGGAAATATGTTCCAACCATCATATCTGACCGAGATTCAGATCTGATTGGTGCCAGGATGCCTCAGACTCAGGATGCCTGAGAAGAAAAGGTGCAACACAATTGACAAGGCGACAATGTAAGATTCTTGGGAAATATACTATGGAAGCGAGTTCCAAAACAAGAGTTCATCATTAAAACCAAGGGGAGAATGAAGAGGTGGCTGATGAACTCAACGATGATTCATTGAGATTTTCAAAAGATGGATTTCCACACTTATGTGAACAAGGAGTCAACATTTGTCGGACCAAATGATATAAGGAAGTATGCTCGAGGAAAACATACACAATTAAACATTGGTGGAAAGGTGCGCCCGAAATATGGGTTGGGTTGCACGACCAATGTCAGAATGGTGATTCAATTAGCGCAGGACTTAAAATGAACTATCGCCCATTCACTTCAAAGCAATAGGGTTGCTAGAAGTTTTGAATTCACACGTCATAGCTCCATTGTCGGTATTCCGGTTGAAAACAATACGGGGACCAAGGAATGAACGAAGATGGCAAGTAGTATTATGATATCAAGAATTATTTAGAGGTGGTGAAATTCTCACCACATTCTTGACAAAAAGAGATGGTAATACTTCCGAGGTAAGGAAGATCAACTGCTGGGTAGCAGGGAACTCAAGGTATAACACCAAACACGACAAGTTTGTGTTGGAGGGAAGTCAATAAAGTGGTCGATGATAATAAGATCACCGAGGGCAAGGATGGTATTTCTCATCATGAATTCAATCGATATCCTGGAAGAGCTCATAATGCTCATGATGATCACGACACATTTGTCAAGAGATCTCATGAAGATGTAATCGATCGGCGATGACATCAAGTTGAAAGGGGTGATGAAGCGAAAGGTTATTGGAACCATGGGTAAGACACAAACTCGAACTCAAGCTTGTTGTTCAAGGCGAAATGATATGACGATGAGGATCGACGTAAGGTTAGTTCATCGTCGAAAATTGTGCTCCGAGAAGAAGGACCGGGTAGCACAGTTAAAATGATCACGCCATTGGGTACAAACTCGTACTTATAGAAGCTTACGGAAGAGTTGTTGAACCGTAAGGCGGACTCGGTTCAGTTATCGGTGTCTTTGAGTGTTCAATAACTCAGAGCCCGCGAAAAATTGGAATCAGTGGGAAGGTAGCACTTGATGAAGAACTCATAAAAAGTTATGCAGTTCCATGATAATCTCGAGATACCAGGGGGGTAATACTCGACACAAGATCAAAGTAAAGGTTGGACTGGTGTATTGATCCATAGAAGACAATTATTTTGACTTGTCCGAGAAAGGAGAACAAAGAAGAACAATCATGGTCGGAACCACGGTTGCAAAAGGCCAGATCCTAGATATAAGATGAACTTATACCAAAGGAATAATTATTTTTACGAGCAGCTTCCATGATAAGTTATACATCGTGTCCCTGGGCATGAACGCAAGGTTCAAGGTCGACTCCCACTTCTTCAATGTATAACCTTCCATTCACTATTCGCTTTGATAAAGGCATTAGTGTTGAAAGTTTTACCTGGTGAAATACCAGATGAGTATGACTCGTGAAAACTTCCGGGTTCACACCGATGAGGGAAGGCGTTGGTTCAATCCCATCGGGGCTTCTTACGAACATATACCATAAGCTTCAAGAGTAAATATCATCAGCCCGAAAGCAGAGCATGGTTGACAAAAGGAAAGGATACAATTTACCAAAGGTATTATGTATCGGAGAAAGAACTCACAAAGTGATTAATTATGAAGGACACTGTCGGGTAATAATCCAACAGTGGATATGGCGATCCAAAATGGGGCTGATATGAGTATCGATACCCAATCAGAGGAAGAAAGATTGCAAATGCATCGGTTTATAGAACATCTGAATAGTTCAACGCTTAATTAGCGAAGTAATTATGATTTTCAAATCGAGGGATCAGGAGCAAATGCTCTGATCAAGGATGGATAAGCTGAATAGACTTAGGGGTACAATCGACGACAATTGGATTGGTCGAGAACCAATTCCAGTTAAAAGAATGGCAGCTCAGCCGGAAAAGTAACTTATAAGGATCAAAGATGATTGCGTGTATTCGCAAACATATTGAGTCAACAGACTAAAAAAAGATAATGACAAGGAATGTCAATAAGACTACGAGAGTTATGGGATTAACCATAATGCAAGCAAGCAAGAATTTCAAGAGCCAAAGGCTCCAGAGGATTTTCGGAAGATCGAATATTATTTTGAAGACTTTTGTGAAACACAAGAACAACTGGGGATGAGCGGATACTCGGAAGGTGCGAGAAGTTATTCTTAGGGGTATTCAGGTGGCAAAGAACTGCAAGGCAGTAGGCACAAAATATTCTCAGGGTATCTTGTAATAACAAGATCGACTGAGAATAAAAGTAAGCACGACAGGTGTAAGTATTTATCCATAGGGATATTTCAGTGGTAGGGAATTGCAAAGGCAACGGGCACAAGGTCTCAAGAGAAAATCGGAGAGTATCTTCGAAATCTTCTGGTGCAGTCGGTGATCATCTGGACTGAAGGGCCTCTCCGGGAGAAAGTATTTTCGAGAACCTAAAGTTAGATTTTTGTAAAAATCGTTTAACCCGAATAGAAGAGAGTTCAGAATCCCAGAGTAAAGGTCGAGGAGTAAAAGATCCTAGTACCACCCAATGGCGACGTGGGCCCATGGGCCGCACAGCCATGTTAGTAAAAGCTTTGCAATGTCTAGACTCGACTTCGGCCAAGGAGTGTGGAATGGGGATTCCTACAGGCAGTCGGCTCTGATACCAACTTGTGACGCCCCCGATTTAATCGTACACTAATCATGCACGCAATTGTGTACGATCAAGATCAGGGACTCACGGGAAGATATCACAACACAACTCTACAAATAAAATACGTCATACAAGCATCATAATACAAGCCAGGGGCCTCGAGGGCTCGAATACAAGTGCTCGATCATAGACGAGTCAGCGGAAGCAACAATATCTGAGTACAGACATAAGTCAAACAAGTTTGCCTTAAGAAGGCTAGCACAAACTGGGATACAGATCGAAAGAGGCGCAGGCCTCCTGCCTGGGATCCTCCTAACTACTCCAGGTCGTCGTCAGCGGGCAGCACGTAGTAGTAGGCACCTCCGGTGTAGTAGGGGTCGTCGTCGACGGTGGCGTCTGACTCCTGGACTCCAGCATCTGGTTGCGACAACCAGAAAGAAAGGAAAGGGGAAAAAGGGGCGAGAAAGCAACCGTGAGTACTCATCCAAAGTACTCGCAAGCAAGGAGCTACACTACATATGCATGGGTATATGTGTAAGGAGGCCATATCAGTGGACTGAACTGCAGAATGCCAGAATAAGAGGGGGATAGCTAGTCTTATCGAAGACTACGCTTCGGGTCACCTTCGTCTTGCAACAGGTATAAGAGAGTAGATTGAAGTCCTCCAAGTAGCATCTCCAAGTAACATCTCATAGCATAATCCTACCCGGCGATCCCCTCCTCATATCCCTGAGGTAGAGCGACCACCGGTTGTATCTGGCACTTGGAAGGGTGTGTTTTATTAAGTATCCGGTTCTAGTTGTCATAAGGTCAAGGTACAACTCCAAGTCGTCCTGTTACCGAAGATCACGGCTATTCGAATAGATTAAACTTCCCTGCAGGGGTGCACCACATAACCCAACACGCTTGATCCCATTTGGCCGGACACACTTTCCTGGGTCATGCCCGGCCTCGGAAGATCAACACGTTGCAGCCCCACCTAGGCAAAACAGAGAGGCCAGCACGCCGGTCTAAACCTAAGCGCGCAGGGGTCTGGGCCCATCGCCCTGAGCACACCTGCACGTTGCGAGGGCGGCCGGAAGCAGACCTAGCCTAGTAGGTGTTCCAGTCCAATCCGGCGCGCGCCGCTCCATCGCTGACGTCTGAAGTGCTTCGGCTGATACCACGACGTCGGGATACCCATAACTACTCCCACGTAGATGGTTAGTGCGTATAGGCTCGTAGCCAGACTCAGATCAAATACCAAGATCTCGTTAAGCGTGTTAAGTATCCGCGAACGCCGAACAGGGCCAGGCCCACCTGTCTCCTAGGTGGTCTCAACCTGCCCTGTCGCTCCGCCACAAAAGATCCACACAGAGGGCCGTCGGGACAAAGGTCCTTTCAGCCCCCAATCCGTGAATCACTCGCGGGTACTCTTCGAGCTGACCCGACTTTAGTCACCATCTGTGTAGTATGTAGTATGTATAGTATATACCCGTGATCACCCCCCAGGTGATCACGGCCCAATAGTATAGCAAGGCAGACTGACAAGAATGTAGGGCCAATGATGATAAACTAGCATCCTATACTAAGCATTTAGGATTGCAGGTAAGGTATCAACAGGTGTAGCATCAATGTCAGGCTATGCATCAGAATAGGTATAACAGAAAGCAGTAACATGCTACACTACTCTAATGCAAGCAGTATAGAGTAGAATAGGCGATATCTGGTGATCAAGGGGGGGCTTGCCTGGTTGCTCTGGCAAGAGAGAGGGGTCGTCAACTCCGTAGTCGAACTGGGCAGCAGCAGCGTCGGTCTCGTAGTCTACCGGAGAGAAGAGGGGGAAGAAACAATGAATACCAAGTAAACAGATGCATATCGATGCATGACATGTCAAGAAGCGATGCTAGGCGTGCCCTAACGTGTTATGAGGTGGTACTGGTTAAGGGGGAATCATCCGGGAAAGTATTCCCGGTGTTTCGTGTTTTCGGGCAGAGGAGCCGGAGGGGGAAAGTTGCAGGTTCGATAGGTTAGGGGGGTGTGGTGGACGAACGGACTGCGTATCCGGGTTCGTCACGTCGTTCTGAGCAACTTTCATGTTGAAAATATTTTAATCCGGATTACGGATTAAAAGATATGATTTTTAAAAGATTTTATTAATTTCTGGAATTTAATTAATTATTTAATTAATTCGAAAATGCATTTATGACATCAGCATGATGTCATACTGACATCAGCAGTCAACAGGGTTGAGTGAGTCAAACCTGACAGGTGGGTCCCGCATGTCATTCTCTAATATCTAATTAACCTAATCAGAGTTAATTAACATTAGTTAATTAGGTTAATTAGTGATTAGTGCTAATTAATCAGAATTAATTAGATTAATTAATTAATTAATTAATTAATTAATTAATTAATTAATTAGTTAATTAGTTTTATTTAATTTTTCATTTTCTTTTTATTTTTAAACCGTTCTGTGGGGGTGGGGCCCCCATGTCATCGGCCCAGAGGGCCAAACGGGCATGCGGGCGTGGGGGGGTTTGCGGGGCGGTGCCCGTTTCGGGCGCAACCCCGAAGGACGCGGCGCGGGCGCCCGCGCCCGAAGCCAACGGGGGTCGGGGCGGCCGAGGCCACGACGGTGGCCGGAGGGGCCGCAGCCACGGCGAGGGTGGCCGGGCGGCAAGCGGCGCCG
>NC_057813.1:602568353-602579912 GCF_018294505.1 Triticum aestivum
GGGGGGGATAAGGGAGGCGTGGGGGGAGGCCGGTTGGGCCTGCGGCCGAAAGGGCCGGCCTGCTGGGCCGGAGCCCAGTGGGGGGGACTCTCTCTCCCTTTTTTTTTGTTTGTTTCCTGTTTTCCTTTTCTTTATTATCTCTTCTGTTTTAAATCATTTTAAACCATTTAGGCATTTTATAAAAATGTGTTTGCTTTATTATAATTACCCTGGCATTTAACTGCACACTCCGAACATTTTAGTTTAATATTTTGAAACTTTTGCCGTTTGACATTAATTTGAATTTGAATTTGACGCGGTTTCGAATTAACCCGAGATTAGTAACAGTAACCGCAGATGACATGGCATCATTAGGAGAGTTTTACTGTAGCTAGATTACCCGGGCGTTACATAGATCTTATTCAAATAGATAAACAAATTCAAATTTAGTTCACTAGTCATCAAACCCGTGTTCCTGCACGGGCTAGCAAATCTTTAATTAAAATGTACGGCATATTTATGTTGATATATTTTGAGTGATTAATGTTAAACATTGTGTTTAGCTATGTGGAAAATGATTGACTTAAATAGTTCCAATTCATTTGTTTGTATTGCTGACACACATACCCTTTTTGGATCATCAATGTGTCACAAATGTGTGATATTTATCCTGTGTCTACCCAAGAACCTCAAATTTAAATGAAATATGTAAAACATAATTTTCAAAAGGTCATGTATGTATTATTCGGCTATAGTGTTGGCAATGCAACATTCAATGAATGTAAGATGTGTTGTTCTTTTTTTCACGGAAATATAGAGATTAGTATTATTTTTGTTATCGAGAATATATGTGGCCATAAACATTTTATACAATCTTTTATGTCTGATGATTTTTAATTATTGAACCATTCACTACAACTTAGCACTACATTCACTACAACTTAGTACTTACATAAAATATAAATGCATTTTTCTAGAGAATATGCAAATATTCATTTTTTATTAGTGATAATGAGCAGATCCATGGACCATATTCCATCAGAAAATATGTTATTATCAAGCCAGATATGTTACGTTAACAAATATTGTTGTACCTATTAGATATTCCAGTTAGGTAAAGTGGGAATTATAGTATTTTATTTGTCAATACAAATATGCATATTGGTATATCGAATTTATAATTGTGTGTGACATCTTTTTCATGGAAAATAGACATAAGGCTTACTTTGTTACCTTGTGTGTCTATCTTTTATTACCTTGCGTGAGTATACTGTTATGGGAATTTCGGCATATAATCCTTGTAAATATTTTATTTATACTGATTCTGACAAAGATGGAGACATATATGTGTAGCTACACCTTGTGTCAAAGTATTAGCGACTTCCGCGCAGGTACCCAAATCATGTGAACTTTCGAAATCTAAGGCACACGTAGAGTAATATCAAACCTACCTTTGATTGTATCTTGAAGAAAGATGCATCTTGCATCTACATGTAGATCAAAGAAGCACTTGGAGATACATACTGGCTACTGATGGCCAATCTTCGCCAGTCTCCTGGTATGAGCCTCCTGGCCATTCCACCTTGTCCAGCACAAAGCGCTCATGAATACCTTGGGTCGGCGACCCCCGTGTAGTCTTATTTTGCATACGCTCTCCCCATTTCCTTGTTTTTAAAGTACATGTTTAGTTAGTGTTTTTATTTTCGTGGAGATCACTTATTAGGATTCATAAAAATCCATAATTGCATGTTTTGTTTCCTGTGGACAAACTGAAACATCGACACGTCTGCTTCCTGAATAATTGACATTCAATAAAAATTCTAACTTTACAATCGCTATTGTTGATTGCTAAGAACACAAAAACTTCAGTCAACCGTCAAATTTTTAGGCATACGTAGTCTGCTGGAGGCTGAAATAGGAATTACATAGATCATGATAGAAAAGGATGCTTAGCGGGTTCACTATCCATAAAAAACAATTAGAAGAACAGGAGATTTTCCATCAAGTATTTGTAGTTGTCGTCAATCCATGTGGCCGGTTGGGAATCCACCAAGAATAAACGTCCGCTCCACATCTTAGTTTGGGTTTTGCTACGGTCAGATTTGAATACATAGCTTCAAAGTAAGATCAGTTATTGTAGCTGTGCATGGAGACACATGGATACAACCGGTGACTTCTCCTCAACCTTCCCCCGGCCAATCAACTGGCATCAAGATTTGATGATCAGATGTGTTTTCTTTTCTTCGTTTCTTCCTTTTTATATTACGGCAAGATGTGGAACTCAACTACATGAGTTTTTTCGCCTTGGTTTCTACTATGTTGCTGTTAGGGAAAGGAAAGAGAGGAGTCCATGTCACGTACAATTGGTGGACCAGGCATTATTTTATCTGAAGGCTATTAATTGATCATCAGTCCATCTAATGGACGGAATTTTCTAACCTCCAGGATTAACGTGGCGTCTCATATGGTGCCTCCAATTAGTATATATAAGATATTGAAGCTGTAGTATATCGTTTGAAATGCACTAAAATGTTCATTTGAGTAGCAGGTTGCATGCATTATACACGTAGCGAAATATTTTAATTGAACATAACATGAATTCAAAGTTTTGAATGGCGAATTGATTTGGTACAGTACACGGGAGTAGACTCTCTTGTGTGGTGTGAATTGATTTCTTTTTGTTTTTTCGTCGAGGGAAGTGCGAATTGATTTGGTACAGTATACGTTAGGCTTGTCTGCAAATTTCAACCCGCGCCTTGTTACCCCAAAATATTTAAGATATATCTTTGTCTCGTTGTGCTACGAAAACTCCCTCCATCTCAACTCGTGCCTTGCTATCCCAAAATTACAATGCGCGTGAAAACTCCCACCTCCTGCGAAATCCCGAGAGGCGAAATGCATGTGATACCCCTGAACTGAAAGAACCTCCTAGCTCAAATTGGTGGGGGTACTTTCATAACTTACCCCACATTTTGGACAAGCGTGTCCCTAAGCCATGGTTCCCCCTCCCATCCCATCCGCCGACCCATTCGTACACCAAGGCTGCGAACACCAAGGCCCGCAAAGCTCCACACCCTTCTCCATCCGCCACCCAGCCGGAGCCTCTTCCCCGACGACGTCGTCCACAGCAACACCTCGACGTCCCTCATCCATTGCACCGGATGCGGATCCGTCGTTGATCTTGTCGTCCCGCCGGTTCAACCAACCCGTCCTCCACCTCCAAGGCGCTGCCCCGATGTTCCCCTCGTCTTTCACGCCACGTCCATTCCCACACCTCGTCTTCACCTGCACCACCGGAAGAGCAACATCATCACCGTTTCCTCGGATGAAACTGAGGCCTAATCGTTGCCACCAAAGTGGTTCTACACTAATCGCCGCATTTTCTTCTTGATTCGATCTCATAGTGCTGTCGGCGCTCGGTCTCGAGCCGACATGGTGCGGCTCCATCAACGGCAGTGTCACCAGCCACTTCCTCCATGATGTCGCTCCCTTGGCAGCGATGTCCACATCAGTAGGACCTACTGCTGCTTTGGCTCTCGCTCGCGCTACTCCTCTGTCTTGCTCTCGGTCCCCTACCTGGTCTGCTCTTACTCTTGCTCTTGCTCGTGCTGCTGCTCTCGCTCTTGCTCTTGCTTGCACTCCCACTCTCGCTCTTGCCAAAGTTATGGAAGAATCAGTCACAGTGGGGAGGGGGTGATATCTACTACACAACCTTCTTCTTGTAGACGTTGTTGGGCCTGCAAGTGCACAGGTTTGTAGGACAGTAGCAAATTTCCCTCAAGTGGATGACCTAAAGTTTATCAATCCGTAGGAGGCGTAGGATGAAGATGGTCTCTCTCAAGCAACCCTGCAACCAAATAACAAAGAGTCTCTTGTGTCCCCAACACACCCAATACAATGGTAAATTGTATAGGTGCACTAGTTTGGCGAAGAGATGGTGATACAAGTGCAAAATAGATAGTAGATATAGGTTTTTGTAATCTGAAATAATAAAAACAGCAAGGTAGCGAGTGGTAAAAGTGAGCGTAAACGGTATTGCAATGGTAGGAAACAAGGCCTAGGGTTCATACTTTCACTAGTGCAAGTTCTCTCAACAATAATAACATAGATAGATCATATAACAAGCCCTCAACATGCAACAAAGAGTCACTCCAAAGCCACTAATAGCGGAGAACAAATGTAGAGATTATGGTAGGGTATGAAACCACCTCAAAGTTATTCGTTCGGATCAATCTATAAAAGAGTTCGTACTAGAATAACACCTTAAGATACAAATCAACCAAAACCCTAATGTCACCTAGATACTCCATTGTCACCTCAAGTATCCGTGGGCATGACTATACAATATGCATCACACAATCTCAGATTCATCCAACCAACATAAAAGTACTTCAAAGAGTGCCCCAAAGCTACTACCGGAGAGTCAAGAACGTGTGCCAACCCCTATGCATAGGTTCATGGGCAGAACCCGCAAGTTGGTCACCAAAACATACATCAAGTGGCACATGATATCCCATTGTCACCACAGATAATCACGGCAAGACATACATCAAGTGTTCTCATAAAGACTCAATCCAATAAGATAACTTCAAAGGGGAAACTCAATTCATCATAACAGAGTAGAGGGGGAGAAACATCATAAGATCCAACTACAATAGCAAAGCTCGGGATACATCAAGATCGTGCCATAGAGGGAATACGAGAGAGAACACGAGAGAGAGAGAGAGAGAGAGAGAGAGAGATCAAACACATAGCTACTGGTACATACCCTCATCCCCGAGGGTGAACTACTCCCTCCTCGTCATGGATAGCGCCGGGATGATGAAGATGGCCACCGGTGATGGGATCCCCCTCCGGTAGGGTGTCGGAACAGGGTACCGATTGGTTTTGGTGGCTACAGAGGCTTGCGGCGGCGGAACTCCCGATCTATCTTCTTATCTGGAAGTTTTGGGATACGTAGGTATATATGGGTGAAAGGAGGTACGTCAGTGGAGCTACGGGGGCCCCACGTGGCAGGGGGCGCGCCTAGGGGGGCGCGCCCCCCACCCTCGTGAGCACCTCCCGTATCTTCTGACGTGGGGTCCAAGTACATCAGGAGGGTTTCCTTCCAAAAATAACTTCTCTAGTTGATTTCGTTCCGTTTTGACTCCGTCTAATATTCCTTTTCCTCGAAACACTGAAATAGGCATAAAACAGCAAATCTGGGCTGGGCCTCCAGTTAATAGGTTAGTCCCAAAAATAATATAAAAGTGGATAATAAAGCCCAATATTGCCTAAAACAGTAGATAAAGTAGCATGGAGCAATCAAAAATTATAGATACGTTGGAGACGTATCAAGCATCCCCAAGCTTAATTCCTGCTCGTCCTCGAGTAGGTAAATGATAAAAAAGAATTTTTGATGCGGAGTGATACTTTGGCATAATTTCAATGTAATTCTTCTTACTTGTGATATGAATATTCGCATCCAAAAGATTCAAGACAAAAGTTCATATTGACATAAAAATAATAATACTTCAAGCATACTAATCAAAGCAATCATGTCTTCTCAAAATAGCATGGCAAAAGAAAGTTCATCCCTACAAAATCATATAGTTAGGCTATGCTTCATTTTCGTCACACAAAGATGTTCCCAACTTCTATACCCCCGATGACAAGCCAAGCAATTGTTTCATACTCAAATAATCTCAAACTCTTTCAACCTTCACGCAATACATGAGCGCAAGCCATGGATATAGCACTATGGGTGGAATAGAATATGATGATGGGGATTGTGTGGAGAAGACAAAAAAGGAGAAAGTCTCACATTGACGAGGATAATCAATGGGATATGGAGATGCCCATCAATTGATGTCAACATGAGGAGTAGGGATTGCCATGCAACGGATGCACTAGAGCTATGAATGTTCAACAAAAGAAAACTAGTGGGTGTGCATCCAACTTGCTTGCTCACGAAGACCTAGGGCATTTGAGGAAGCCCATCATAGGAATATACAAGCCAAGTTCTATAATGAAAAATTCCCACTAGTATAAAAAAAGACAACTTATGAGACTCACTACATGAAGAACAAGGTGCTACTTTGAAGCACAATATATGAGACTCACTACATGAAGAACAAGGTGCTACTTTGAATCACAAGTGTGGTAAAAGGATAGTAACATTGCCCCTTCTCTCTTTCTCTCTCATTTTTTTGGGCCTTCTCCTTTTTTTTGGCCTTCCTCTTTTTTTTCGTCCGGAGTCTCATCCCGACTTGTGGGGGAATCATAGTCTCCATCATCCTTTCCTCACTGGGGCAATGCTCTAATAATGATGATCATCACACTTTTATTGATTACAACTCGAAAGTTAGAACAAGATATGACTCTATATGAATGCATCCGGTGGTGTACCGGGATGGTGCAATGAATCAAGAGTGACATGTATGAAAAATAATGCATGGTGTCCTTGCCACAAATACGATGTCAACTACATGATCATGCAATGGCAATATGACAAAAGTAATGTAATTTATCTCGGAATGGCTATGGAAATGCCATAATAGGTAGGTATGGTGGCTGTTTTGAGGAAGATATAAGGAGGTTTATGTGTGATAGAGCATATCATATCACGGGGTTTGGATGCACCGGCGAAGTTTGCACCAACTCTCAAGGTGACAAAGGGCAATGCACGGTACCAAAGAGGCTAGCAAAGGCGGAAAGGTGAGAGTGCGTATAATCCATGGACTCAACATTAGTCAAAAGAACTCATATACTTATTGCAAAAATTTAGAAGTCATCAAAAATCAAGTACTACGTGCATGCTCCTAGGGGGATAGATTGTTAGGAAAAGACCATCGCTCGTCCCCGACTGCCACTCATAAGGATTCACAAGCCAGGTACACTTCATGTTTCAAATTTGTTACACAACTTTAACCATACGTGTATGCTACGGGACTTGCAAACTTCAACACAAGCATTTGTCAAATTCACAATCACCCAACTAGCACGACTTTGATATTATCACCTCCATATCTCAAAACAATTATCAAGCATCAAAATTATCTTAGTATTCAATTTACTCAAAAGAAAGTTTCACATATCTTGAACACTAAGTATATTAACATTAAGCAAATTACCATGCTAATAATGACTCTCAAAATAATCTAAGTGAAGCATGAGAGATCAATAGTTTCTTTAAAACAAATCCACCACCGTGCTCTAAAAGATATAAGTGAAGCACTAGAGCAAAAATTATCACGCTCAAAAGATATAAGTCAAGCACTATGAGCAAAACTATCAAGCTCAAAAGATATAAGTGAAGCACATAGAGTATTCTAGCAAATTACAATTTTTGTAAGGATCTCTCTCATTAAAGGATTTCAGATCTTGATACTTTATTCAAACAGCAAGCAAAGCTAAAGAAAACTACATTGCAAGGATAGCACAACTCATGTGAAGAAGCAAAAACTTAGGCTCAACCGATACTAACCGATAATTGTTGAAGAAGAAAGGTGGGATGCCTACCGGGGCATCCCCAAGCTTAGATGCTTGATACTTCTTGAAATATTATCTTGGGGTGCCTTGGGCATCTCCAAGCTTGAACTTTTGTGTCTCCTTAATTCCTCTCATATCATGGTTTCTCTTTTTATCAAAAGCTTCATTCACAACAAACTCAACAAGAACAAGTGAGAGGTTAGTATAAACCAATGTAAAACCTTATCATATTCTACTGTAACAAATCACTTAAATTATTATTCCACATTGAATACTAAATGCCTCTGTATATTTAATACTCCTATCCTCAAATAGAATCATTAAACAAGCAAACATATGCAAACAATGCAACCATAACAGCAATCTGTCAAAACAGTATAGTCTGTAAAGAATGCAAGAATATCAATACTTCCCTAATACCAAAAATTATGAACTAAAATTCCCACAGTAATAAATTTATCAGAGCTCAATATGCAAAAATATTCAGAATTAGACCATTCCCTGACTTTTCTAGGCAATTTTTTCAACAGCAGTAAACTTTCTGTTTCAAACAGTAACATGTATACAAGCAAAATAAGCATGGCAAAAGCTATCCTTGACTTTTTTATTGAAACTAAAGATGCAAAACACTATTCTAACTAACATAAAGCAAAAACTAACAAAATAAATTGACGCCCCAAGCAAAACACATATCATGTGGTGAATAAAAATATAGCTCCAAGTAAAGTTACCGATGAACGAAGACGAAAGAGGGGATGCCTTCCGGGGCATCCCCAAGCTTAGCTGCTTGGTTGTCCTTGAATATTACCTTGGGGTGCCTTGGGAATCCCCAAGCTTAGGCTCTTGCCACTCCTTATTCCATAGTCCATCGAATCCTTACCCAAAACTTGAAAACTTCAACCACACAAAACTCAAAACAAAACTCGTAAGCTCCGTTAGTATAAGAAAATAAAACCACCACTTAGGTACTGTAATGAACTCATTCTAAATTCGTATTGGTGTTATATATACTGTATTCTAACTTCTCTATGGTTCATACCACTTAATACTAGCCATAGATGCATCAAAATAAGCAAACAACACATAGAAAACAGAATCTGTCAAAAACAGAACAGTCTGTAGTAATCTGTATAAAACGTATACTTGTGGAACCCCAACAATTATGAAATAAATTGCTGGACCTTCGGAATTTGTCCATTAATCATCTGAAAAAATAATAAACCTAAAACCACTCTCCAGTAAAAAATGGCAGCTATTCTCGTGAGCGCTAAAGTTTCTGTTTTTCACAGCAAGATCACATAAACTTCACCCAAGTCTTCCCAAATGTTCTACTTGGCACTTTATTGAAACAAAAGCTATAAAACATGATTAGTACAGTAGCATAATCATGTGGAAACACAAAAACAGTAAGGATAAATATTGGGTTGTCTCCCAACAAGCGCTTTTCTTTAATGCCTTTCTAGCTAGGCATGATGATGACAATGATGCTCACATAAAAGATAAGAATTAAAACATAACGGGAGCATCATGAAGCATATGAATAGCACATTTAAGTCTAACCCACTTCCTATGCATAGGGATTTTGTGAGCAAACAACTTATGGGAACAATAATCAACTAGCATAGGAAGGTAACACAAGCATAGCTTCAAGAATTTAAGCACATAGGGAGGAAACTTGACATTATTGCAATTCCTACAAGCATATGTTCCTCTCTCATAATAATTTTCAGTAGCATCATGAATGAATTCAACAATATAACCAGCACCTAAAGCATTCTTTTCGTGATCTACAAGCATAGAAAATTTACTACTCTCAACATAAGCAAATTTCTTCTCATGAATAGTAGTGGGAGCAAACTCAACAAAATAACTATCATGTGATTGAAAATTAAGATCAAGATGAAAAGTTTCATGGTTATCATTATTCTTTAAAGCATACGTGTCATCACAATAATCATCATAGATAGGAGGCATTCTTTCATCATAGTAAATTTTCTCATCAAAGCTTGGGGGACAAAAAATATCATCTTCATCAAACATAGCTTCCCCAAGCTTGTGGCTTTGCATATCATTAGCATCATGGATATTCAAGGAATTCATACTAACAACATTGCAATCATGCTCATCATTCAAAGATTTAGTGCCAAACATTTTAAAGATTTCCTCTTCTAGAACTTGAGCACAATTATCCTTTCCATCATACTCACGAAAGATATTAAAAAGGTGAAGCGTATGAGACAAACTCAATTCCATTTTTTTTGTAATTTCCTTTTATAAACTAGACTAGTGCTAAAACAAGAAACAAAAAGATTCAATTGCAAGATCTAAAGATATACCTTCAAGCACTCACCTCCCCGGCAATGGCGCCAGAAAAGAGCTTGATGTCTACTACACAACCTTCTTCTTGTAGACGTTGTTGGGCCTGCAAGTGCACAGGTTTGTAGGACAGTAGCAAATTTCCCTCAAGTAGATGACCTAAGGTTTATCAATCCGTAGGAGGCGTAGGATGAAGATGGTCTCTCTCAAGCAACCCTGCAACCAAATAACAAAGAGTATCTTGTGTCCCCAACACACCCAATACAATGGTAAATTGTATAGGTGCACTAGTTTGGCGAAGAGATGGTGATACAAGTGCAAAATATATAGTAGATATAGGTTTTTGTAATCTGAAATAATAAAAACAGCAAGGTAGCGAGTGGTAAAAGTGAGCGTAAACGGTATTGCAATGGTATGAAACAAGGCCTAGGGTTCATACTTTCACTAGTGCAAGTTCTCTCAACAATAATAACATAGATAGATCATATAACAAGCCCTCAACATGCAACAAAGAGTCACTCCAAAGCCACTAATAGAGGAGAACAAACGTAGAGATTATGGTAGGGTACGAAACCACCTCAAAGTTATTCGTTCGGATCGATCTATAAAAGAGTTCGTACTAGAATAATACCTTAAGATACAAATCAACCAAAACCCTAATGTCACCTAGATACTCCATTGTCACCTCAAGTATCCATGGGCATGATTATACGATATGCATCACACAATCTCAGATTCATCCAACCAACATAAAAGTACTTCAAAGAGTGTCCCAAAGCTACTACCGGAGAGTCAAGAACGTGTGCCAACCCCTATGCATAGGTTCATGGGCGGAACCCGCAAGTTGGTCACCAAAACATACATCATGTGGCACATGATATCCCATTGTCACCACAGATAATCACGGCAAGACATACATCAAGTGTTCTCATAAAGACTCAATCCGATAAGATAACTTCAAAGGGGAAACTGAATTCATCACAAGAGAGTAGAGGGGGAGAAACATCATAAGATCCAACTACAATAGCAAAGCTCGGGATACATCAAGATCGTGCCATAGAGGGAACACGAGAGAGAACACGAGAGAGAGAGAGAGATCAAACACATAGCTAGTGGTACATACCCTCAGCCCCGAGGGTGAACTACTCCCTCCTCGTCATGGATAGCACCGGGATGGTGAAGATGGCCACCGGTGATGGGATCCCCCTCCGGCAGGGTGCCGGAACAGGGTCCCGATTGGTTTTTGGTGGCTACAGAGGCTTGCGGCGGCGGAACTCCCGATCTATCTTCTATTCTGGAAGTTTTGGGATACGTAGGTATATATGGGTGAAAGGAGGTACGTCGGTGGAGCTACGGGGGCCCCACGAGGCAGGGGCACGCCCAGGGGGGCGCCCCCACCCTCGTGAGCACCTCCCGTATCTTCTGACGTGGGGTCCAAGTCCATCAGGTGGGTTTACTTCCAAAAATAACTTCTCCAGTTGATTTCGTTCCGTTTTGACTCCGTCTGATATTCCTTTTCCTCAAAACACTGAAATAGGCATAAAATAGCAAATCTGGGCTGGGCCTCTGGTTAATAGGTTAGTCCCAAAAATAATATAAAAGTGGATAATAAAGCCCAATATTGCCTAAAACAGTAGATAAAGTAGCATGGAGAAATCAAAAATTATAGATACGTTGGAGACGTATCAGGGGGCTCGCCAGAGAGGTACCCTACTATCTATCTTTGGGTTCAGGGTGGGGGCGGTGGTTGCCAGCGATGGTGGGGCGGTGGCAAGGGGATTGCTAGAGAAAAAT
>NC_057813.1:602580315-602598368 GCF_018294505.1 Triticum aestivum
CGGGGTGGCGAGGTGGCGCGGAAGCGCCACCGGCCGCCGGTTTGGCCAGTGGTAGCTGGCGGCTCAGGGGGTGGAGGTTGAAGATGAACTGCAGGCCCTTGATTTCGTATCCAACGGCTGGAAAATAGACTGACCACAGATGAAAAAGTCAACCGACTCTGCCGGCTGCTCTACTCTCGCGCGCGCTGCTGCTGCACGAGCAGCAGATACTGTTCTCGCTCGAGCCCCTGCAACTGCTACCCGAGATGCTGCTACACGACCAGCTGCCCTGGCTCTCGCACGCTCTACTGCTCCTGGCGTTGTTGCTGTTGCGACTGCTTTTCTGCTACTAGCTAGTGCGTTTAGTTTCGGCAGTAAAATTCAGTTTTGACAGCAAAATTCAGTTTCAATAGTTAATTTCATTTTCGACAATTAAGTTTAGAGATGAGTGGGTGATGTATTTTACATCTAGCACTTTGTGGTTATGTATTTTACATCATCTATTGGAGATGCTATTAGAATTCCACTCAGGTTAACATTGTCTCTCTTGTCCTGCTTCAGCCTCGCCATCGTACAACTCACCGGAGCTGCTCCAACAACGAAACCCTCCATCATAGCGGAGCAGTACCCCGGGCTCCATCTCCAGACGCCTAAGATCTTCTTCCCCTCCTCCGACAGCTAAATCAGCCAGAGCATCCTCACCGACCAACCCAATCACGCTGAGATCAACATGGCTTCGCCAAAGAGGTTGTACACCTGTTGCATCACTTTTTTACTCTACATGTTATATGTATTGTCCACTGAGCACATGTAGTAACATGAAATACGATTAGTTTCTCCTACTATATGACAAGCAGTGAGGTACCAGGCAACTTAGCTATCCGTGATGGACTCTCTTGAACGCCATCATTATTTATCTCTGCGCGTTTGAGCTGTGCATTTGTAGATGGGCCTGGGAGTTGAGCTAGTAGGGCAGTGGTCTGGGTCCAAAGTAGAAGAAGTAGCACAAAAACATTTTTTTGAGTGTAGGCTTTTCCCTGCTCAAGCCTGCCTACTAGAATCGCCACTGCTTGAAAGGAAAACTGAAGGAAAAACATAGGAATTGCAAAGTTTCATATGGTACTACTATTCATGCATTTGATTCAAAGGAATGGAGCAAAGGAAAAATGTAGGATTTGTTCCTTTAGTGTCTCCTTGAAAGAAAAACCATTGGAATTTTAATATCCACTTGTCCTCCTTTTCAAATTCCTATTCATGAAGCACAAGACTAAGAGATAGTAGCATAATAGCATTATAACCATACATTTTCTTCCGGTTTGACTTAATCTCACCATGCTTCTTTGCATCCTGTGATCTTCCAATTATTGTGAACCAAACACCCAGATTGGCAGAAATCCTGTATTTTTAAATTCTCTATTTTGCACGTGCATTCCTATCCTATTCTTGTGTATTTCCTATCCCTGCATTGTTAGAATCCTCAAATTCAAACAAGCCCTTACACAATTACTTCTGTTACAAATATGTGTCAAAGAAAACCTTGTGTGGTTTGTTTCGCTCCTGTTGTGTTGTGTTCCACCCCAGCCCAGCTGCTCCAATGACGGAAGGGTTCACCACAGCAGGGATCCGCTCTCCAGTCTATCTTTCGCCGCCTCAGATCTTCTTCCCTGCTGCCGGCAGCTATGACAACTGCATTACCTTCATCAGCTGAGCAGATGACCTTGAGGACTAGATGGGTCCACAAGAGAGGTCGCACTCTTCTGTGTCCGCTTATGTTATGCATAGCTTAATATGATGACATGCTACTTTATCGTCCTGTTCACCTATTAAACTCCGAGTCAGGTCCAAACTACTGCTGAAACTTGAGTTTTTAAATGGTTGTGGGTACATATTGGGGCAGCAATCAGTACTATCTGTCTACTATCTGGTTAATCTTGGGTGTCTACTATGAGTTTCATGTTGGGTGCAAACAAACATTAATGGAGCCATTATCTGTATTTTTTTAACTAAAGCTATTATCTGCCTGCTATCATTGGTTTTGGGTCTATCCGCAGTTTGCTACCATCACTATGGATTTGTTCATGCACTCCTTACATAATCTCACTATGTTTTATTCCTATGCATGTCAGTTATTGTACACAATGGAACTGAACATGTAGAGCAAAAGAGACGAGCCTTGCGTGGCAATAAAATTTCATGTAGACGTCGCTCCATGGTGGGCGCAAATGAAGCCCCCCTCCACCCATTTCGATTGTAATCAAGAGGAAGATAACTGTTCTAAGGGGGCTTTAGAAGGAGAAGACCACTCCTATTTACCCCTTGAGGTCTTCGCTCTAACTTGGCATGCTGATGTTGGTAATATCACGCATATGGTGCCTTGCATTGCTTACTTTATACATCAAATATGTCATCTGCTTAGTTTAGACATGCTTTGTGTAAATGCCATCTATTTAGTTTCTTATCATATATGTGAATCATGCAATGCCATCTTGTTTAGCCAGACATCATATATGTGAATTTTGCAATGCCAACCGGGTTAGCCAGTCATCTTATATGTGAATTATAGCATGCCATCATTTTTTATTACGTATTAAATTTGTCAACAATTTTAGTACATTCAATTACTCTTTCTGTGCATCAGCCATTCGACACGGTCACGGAAATATCTGGAGTGGAAACAAGGTCTTCAGAGCAGACAATGCTATTTGACGAAGCGCATGTCTTGTTGGTTATGGATAGCTCCTTAGAGGAGGATTCAGAGACAGAAGACCAGTCCAATCCCCCCGCCCGAGGTGCATGCTCTAACTTGGCAGGTTTATGTTCCTAATATCGTGTGTATGGTGTCTTGCATTGCTATGTCATTTGCTTAGTTTAGAAATGCTTTGTGTGAATGCCACCTGTTTAGTGTCTAATTACCATATATGTGAATTGTGCAATGCCATCTTGTTGCGAGATATTATATATTTGGATTATGCAATGCTATCTTGTTGCAAGGCATTATATATGTGAATTATGCAATGACATACTGTTTAGCCAAGCGTCATATATGCGAATTATATCATGTCGTCCTTTTTTTGTATTTCTCATTGCATTTGTCGACAATGTTTGTATATTCAACTGCTCTTCCTATGCATCAGCCATTTGAATTGGTGATGGAGAAATCTGGAGTGAAAACAAGGTCTTTAGAGCAGACAATGCTAGCTGCTGAAGCAGATATCTTGCTGGTTACAGATAGCTCCTCGGAGGAGGATTCAGAGGCAGATGACCAGTCCTATTATCCCCCTGAGGTGTATGCCCAAACTTGGCAGGGTTATATTATTCATATCATGCATATGTTGCATTGCAATGCTTAGTTTTTACATCATATACACAATATTGAATGCCATCTCCTTAGTTGACACATCATATACGTGATTGCCCTCTGCTCACTTGCTTAGTATATAAATCATATATTTTAATTATATCATGCCATGATGTTTACATAGACAGCATGTATCTGAATTATGGCATGCCAATCCATTTTCTAAAGACATAATATAGTTCTATCATCTCATCCTATTTACATATTTTGAATTATGTCATTCTATCCGTGAATTATATCATGACATCATGTTTCCATCGATGGCATGTTTGTGACTTATGGCATGCCAACCACTTTGGACACATCGTATAGTTCTATCATGTCATCTTGTTTACATAGTCATCATATTTTGAAGTATGTCATTCTATCATGTTTAGTTAGCCATCATACATGTGAAATTGTGTCATGCTATCCTGTTTAATTAGCCATCATATATGTGAAATTATGTCATGCTATTCTGTTTGGTTCGACAACATAAATGTGAATTATTTCATGCCCAGTTTTCTTCCCTACTATCCATTGCACCTGTCTATCTTACAATGTCTGTAGGGGGTGATGGCAGTATTTGTGGGAGTAAAAACACGGTCTTCAGAAAAGATCGTGCTACCGGCGATGCAGATAGAACCACGGTTGTACTTGCCCATGAACCAGCCCCACCACACATAACCCAGACTCACGCAGATTGTACCTCTACCCAGTTGGACAGAGAACCAGCTACACCCCTTCTAACCCCAACCCTAGCTGATAGTAACCCAGTTCCAGTTGACACAACACCGTTTCCACCACAGAGCACCCAAACACGAGCAGTTAGTAAGGCAACTGCAGTGCCCAAAGCATGAGGACCACCACTCCAAACCCCAAGTCAGCGCTTAAAGCAGAAGAAGAATTGTTCTCAGGTCAGGTTCCATAGCTATGGTTCATACTCCTTTGCTCTTGCATCATTGTATTTACTCATACCAACTAATATCAAATTTGAAGGATGCAACTGAAACTCCAATGGCACAACAGGTATGTTTTAAACATGTTTCTTTAACGTGTTTGCTGTTGTAACTTGCTCTTTGTTGATTTCAGTTTCAATTGAATAAACAGTTATGTTCTCATGCCATGCACATTACAAGTGTTGTTATTAAAGGAAATATGCCCTAGAGGCAATAATAAAGTTATTATGTATTTCCTTAATTCATGGTAAATGTTTATTATTCATGCTAGAATTGTATTAACCGGAAACTTAATACATGTGTGAATACATAAACAAAATATATAGTCCCTAGTATGCCTCTACTTTACTAGCTCGTTAATCAAAGATGGTTATGTTTCCTAACCATAGACATGTGTTGTCATTTGATGAACGGGATCACATCATTAGGAGAATGATGTGATGGACATGACCCATCCGTTAGCTTAGCATTATGATTGTGTTAGTTTCATTGCTACTACTTTCTTCATGACTTATACAAGTTCTCAAACTATGAGATTATGCAACTCCCGAATACCGGAGGAACACTTTGTGTGCTACCAAACAACGCAATGTAGAAGGGTGATTATAAAGGTGCTCTACAGGTGTCTCCAAAGGTGTTTGTTGAGTTGACATAGATCAAGATTAGGATTTGTCACTCCGTGTTTCGGAGAGGTATCTCTGGTCCCTCTCGGTAATACTCATCACTATATGCCTTGCAAGCATTGTGGCTAATGAGGTAGTTGCGGGATGAAGTATTACAGAACAAGTAAAGAGACTTGCCGGTAACGAGATTGAACTAGGTATTGAGATACCGACGATTGAATCCCGGGCAAGTAACATACCGATGACAAAGGGAACAACGTATATTGTTATGCGGTTTGACCGATAAAGATCTTTGTAGAATATGTAGGAACCAATATGAGAATCCAGGTCCCGCTATTGGTTATTGACCGGAGACATGTCTCGGTCATGTCTACATAATTCTCGAACCCGTAGGGTCCGCATGTTTAATATTCAATGACGATTGGTATTATGAGTTTATGTGTTTTGACGTACCGAAGGTAGTTCAGAGTCCCAGATGTGATCACGGACATGACGAGGAGTCTCGAAATGGTTGTCACATAAAGTTTGATATATTGGAAGCCTATGTTTGGACATCAGAATGGTTCCAGGTGAGTTCGGGCATATACCGGAGTACCGGGAGGTTACCGGAACCCCCCGGGAAGTATATGGGCCTTATTGGGCCATAGTGGGAGAGAGGAGGAGGCGGCCAGGTGGAGGGCGCCCCCCCAAGCCCATTCCGAATTGGGTGGCGGCGGCCCCCCTTTCCTTCCTCCCTCTCTCCCCCTTCCTTCTCTCCTAGTCCAACTAGGGAAGGGCGGAATCCTACTCCCGGTGGGAGTAGGACTCCTCCAGGGCACGCCATAGAGGCCCCCCTCCTCCACTCCTTTATATACAAGGGAGGGGGGCACGCCATAGACACACAAGTTGACAGTGTTTAGCCGTGTGCGGTTGTTGGTCAACACAGTAATTTCAAAAAAATTCCTACGCACACGTAAGTTCATGGTGATGCATAGCAACGAGAGGGGAGAGTGTCGTCCATGTACCCTCGTAGACCATAAGCAGAAGCGTTATGACAACACGGTTGATGTAGTCGTACGTCTTCACGATCGACCGATCCTAGTACTGAACGTACGACACCTCTGTGATCTGCACACGTTCAGCTCGATGACTTCCCACGAACTCACGATCCTGTAGAGCTTCGAGGGAGAGTTCCGTCAGCACAACGGCGTGATGACGGTGTTGATGAAGCTACCGACACAGGGCTTCGCCTAAGCACCGCTATGATATGACCGAGGTGAATTATGGTGGAGGGGGGCACCGCACATGGCTGAAGATCAATGATCAACTTGTGTGTCTTGGGGTGCCCCCCCCCCCCGACCCCGTATATAAAGGAGCTAGGGGGAGGCGGTCGGCCAGGAGGAGCACACTCCAAGGGGGGAGTCCTACTCCCACCGGGGGTAGGACTCCTCCTTTCCTAGTAGGAGTAGGAGAAGGGGGAAGGAGGAGAGAGGGGGGAAGGAAAACAGGGTGCCCCCCCTCCTTGTCCAATTCGAACTAGAGGGGGAGGGGGCGTGCAGCCCTGCCTTGGCCGCCCCTCCTCTTCTCCACTAAGGCCCATAAGGCCCATTATACTCCCCGGGGGGTTCCAGTAACCCCCCCCGGTACTCCAGTGTGTGCCCGAACTTGCCCGGAACACTTCCGAAGTCCAAACATATGTTGGAAATATGCCCTAGAGGCAATAATAAAATGATTATTATTATATTTCCTTGTTCATGATAATTGTCTGTTATCCATGCTATAATTGTGTTATCCGGAAATCGTAATACATGTGTGAATACATAGACCACAATATGTCCCTAGTGAGCCTCTAGGTGACTAGCTCGTTGATCAACAGATAGTCATGGTTTCCTGACTATGGACATTGGATGTCATTGATAACGGGATCACATCATTAGGAGAATGATGTGATGGACAAGACCCAATCCTAAGCATAGCACAAGATCGTGTAGTTCGTTTGCTAGAGATTTTCCAATGTCAAGTATCATTTCCTTAGACCATGAGTCGTGTAACTCCCAGATGCTGTAGGAGTGCTTTGGGTGTACCAAACGTCACAACGTAATTGGGTGACTATAAAGGTATACTACGGGTATCCCCGAACGTATCTGTTGGGTTGACATGGATCGAGACTGGGATTTGTCACTCCGTATGATGGAGAGGTATCTTTGGGCCCACTCGGTAATGCATCATCATAATGATCTCAATGTGACCAAGTGTTTGGTCATGGGATCATGCATTACGGTACGAGTAAAGTGATTTTCCGGTAACGAGATTGAACGAGGTATTGGGATACCGACGATCGAATCTCGGGCAAGTAACGTACCGATTGACAAAGGGAATTATATACGGGATTACTTGAATCCTCGACATCGTGGTTCATCCGATGAGATCATCGAGGAGCATGTGGGAGCCAACATTGGTATCCAGATCCCGCTGTTGGTTATTGACCGGAGAGTCGTCTTGGTCATGTATGTGTGTCTCCCGAACCCGTAGGGTCTACACACTTAAGGTTCGGTGACGCTAGGGTTGTAGGGATATTAGTATGCGGTAACCCGAAAGTTGTTCGGAGTCCGGAATGGTCCGGAGGTGAAGAATTATATATAGGAAGTCCAGTTTCGGCCACCGGGAAAGTTTTGGGGGTCACCGGTATTGTACCGGGACCAGCGGAAGGGTCCTGGGGGTCCACCGGGTGGGGCCACCTATCTCGGAGGGGCCCATGGGCTGAAGTGGGAGGGGAACCATCCCCTGGAGGGCTGGTGCACCCCCTTGGGCCTCCCCTGCGCCTAGGGTTGGAAACCCTAGGGGTGGGGGGGCGCCCCACTTAGCTTGGGGGGCAGGTTTCCCCCTTGCCCCCCCCCCTTGAGATTCAATCTCTAGGGGGGCGGCGCCCCCCCCCCCCATGGCCCCTATATAAAGAGTGGGGAGGGAGGGCTGCACACCCTAGTCCCTGGTGCCTCCCTCTCCCCCCGTACGACCTCTCCCTCTCGCTGAGCTTCGCGAAGCCCTGCGAGATCGCCGCTACTTCCACCACCACGCCGTTGTGCTGCTGGATCTCCATCAACCTCTCCTTCCCCCTTGCTGGATCAAGAAGGAGGAGACTTCTTCCCAACCGTACGTGTGTTGAACGCAGAGGTGTTGTCCGTTCGGCACTAGGATCTTTGGTGATTTGGATCACGACGAGTACGACTCCCTCAACCCCGTTCTCTTGAACGCTTCCGCTCGCGATCTACAAGGGTATGTAGATGCACTCCTCTCTCTTGTTGCTAGATGACTCCATAGATTGATCTTGGTAAAGCATAGAAAATTTTTATTTTCTGCAACGTTCCCCAACAGTGGCATCATGAGCTAGGTCTATGCGTAGTTTCTATGCACGAGTGGAACAGAATCTTGTTGTGGGCGTAGATGTTGTTAATTTTCTTGCCACTACTAGTCTTATCTTGTTTCGGCGGTATCGTGGGATGAAGCGGCCCGGACCGACCTTACACGTACGCTTACGTGAGATAGGTTCCACCGACTGACATGCACTAGTTGCATAAGGTGGCTAGCGGGTGTCTGTCTCTCACACTTTAGTCGGATCGGATTCGATGAAAAGGGTCCTTATGAAGGGTAAATAGAAATTGTCACATCACGTTGTGGTTTTGACGTAGGTAAGAAACGTTCTTGCTAGAACCCTATTGCAGCCACGTAAAAACATGCAACAACAATTAGAGGACATCTAACTTGTTTTGCAGCATATGCCTTGTGATGTGATATGGCCAAAAGGATGTGATGAATGAATTATATGTGATGTATGAGATTGATCATGTTCTTGTAATAGGAATCACGACTTTCATGTCGATGAGTATGACAACTGGCAGGAGCCATAGGAGTTGTCTTAATTATTGTATGACCTGCGTGTCAATGAATAAACGCCATGTAATTACTTTACTTTATTGCTAAACCGTTAGCCATAGTAGTAGAAGTAATAGTTGGCGAACAACTTCATGGAGACACAATGATGGAGATCATGATGATGGAGATCATGGTGTTATGCCGGTGACGAAGATGATCATGGTGCCCCGAAGATGGAGATCAAAGGAGCAATATGATATTGGCCATATGATGTCACTATTTGATTGCATGTGATGTTTATCATGTTTTTGCATCTTATTTGCTTACAACGACGATAGTAAATAAGATGATCCCTCACAATAATTTCAAGAAAGTGTTCCCCCTAACTGTGCGCCGTTGCGAAAGTTCGTTGTTTCGAAGCACCACGTGATGATCGGGTGTGATAGATTTCAACGTCCACATACAACGGGTGTAAGACAGATTTACACATGCAAAACACTTAGGTTGACTTGACGAGCCTAGCATGTACAAACATGGCCTCGGAACACAAGAGACCGAAAGGTCGAACATGAGTCGTATGGAAGATACGATCAACATGGAGATTTTCACCGATGATGACTAGTCCGTCTCACGTGATGATCGGACACGGTCTAGTTGAGTTGGATCATGTATCACTTAGATGACTAGAGGGATGTCTAATCTGAGTGGGAGATCATTAAATAATTTGATTAGATGAACTTAATTATCATGAACTTAGCCTAAAAACCTTTGCAAAATGTCTTGTAGATCAAATGGCCAACGCTCATGTCAACCTCAACTTCAACGTGTTCCTAGAGAAAACCAGCTGAAAGATGATGGAAGCAACTATACGGATTGGGTACGGAACCTGAGGATCATCCTCATAGCTGCCAAGAAATCATATGTCCTAGAAGGACCGCTAGGTGACACACCCATCCCAGAGAACCAAGACGTTATGAACGCTTGGTAGTCATGTGCTGATGATTACTTCCTCGTTCAGTGCGGCATGCTTTACAGCTTAGAACCGGGGCTCCAAAAGCGTTTTGAGCAACACGGAGCATATGAATGTTCAAAGAGCTGAAAATGGTTTTCCAAGCTCATGCCCGGGTCGAGAGATATGAAGTCTCCGACAAGTTCTACAGTTGTAAGATGGAGGAAAATAGTTCTGTCAGTGAGCACATACTCAAAATGTCTGGGTTGCACAACCGCCTGTCCCAGCTGGACATTAACCTCCCGGACAAGGCGGTCATTGACAGAATCCTTCAGTCGCTCCCACCTAGCTACAAGAGCTTTGTGATGAACTACAATATGCAGGGGATGGTGAAAACTATTCCTGAAGTATTTTCAATGCTGAAATCAGCGGAGGTGGAAATCAGAAAGGAACATCAAGTGTTGATGGTCAATAAAACCACTAAGTTCAAGAAAGGCAAGGGTAAGAAGAACTTCAAGAAGGACGGCAAGGGAGTTGTCGTGCCCGGTAAGCCAGTTGCCGGGAAGAAGCCAAAGAATGGACCCAAACCTGAGACTGAGTGCTTTTATTGCAAGGGAAGCGGACACTAGAAGCGGAACTGCCCCAAATACTTAGCGGTCAAGAAGTCCAGCAACACTAAAGGTATATGTGATATACATGTAATTGATGTGTACCTTACCAGTACTCGTAGTAGCTCCTGGGTATTTGATACCGGTGCGGTTACTCATATTTTTAATTCAAAACAGGAGTTGCGCAATAAGCGGAGACTGGCGAAGGACGAGGTGAAGATGCGCGTCGGGAATGGTTCCAAGGTCGATGTGATCGCCGTCGGCACGCTACCTCTACATTTACCTACGGGATTAGTTTTAAACCTCAATAATTGTTATTTAGTGCCAGCTTTGAGCATGAACATTGTATCTGGATCTTGTTTAATACGAGATGGCTACTCATTTAAATCCGAGAATAATGGTTGTTCTATTTATATGAGAGATATGTTTTATGGTCATGCCCCGCTGGTCAATGGTTTATTCTTAATGAATCTCGAACGTGATGTTACACATATTCATAGTGTGAATACCAAAAGATGTAAGATTGATAATGATAGTCCCACATATCTGTGGCACTGCCGCCTTGGTCACATCGGTGTCAAATGCATGAAGAAGCTCCATACAGATGGACTTTTGGAGTCTCTTGATTTCGAATCATTTGACACGTGCGAACCATGCCTCATGGGTAACATGACCAAGACTCCGTTCTCCGGAACAATGGAGCGAGCAACCAACTTATTGGAAATTATACATACTGATGTGTGCGGTCCAATGAGCGTTGAGGCTCGCGGTGGCTATCGTTATGTTCTCACTCTCACTGATGACTTAAGTAGATATGGGTATGTCTACTTGATGAAACACAAGTCTGAGACCTTTGAAAAGTTCAAGGAATTTCAGAATGAGGTAGAGAATCAACGTGACCGAAAAATAAAGTTCTTACGATCAGATCGTGGAGGAGAATATTTAAGTCACGAATTTGGTACGCACTTAAGGAAATGTGGAATCATTTCACAACTCACGCTGCCTGGAACACCTCAGCATAATGGTGTGTCCGAGCGTCGTAATCGCACTCTGTTGGATATGGTGCGATCCATGATATCGCTCACCGATTTACCGCTATCATTTTGGGGATACGCTCTAGAGACAGCTACATTCACTTTAAATAGGGCACCGTCTAAATCCATTGAGACGACACCGTATGAATTGTGGTTTGGGAAGAAACCTAAGCTGTCGTTTCTAAAATTTTGGGGATGTGATGCTTATGTCAAGAAACTTCAACCTGAAAAGCTTGAACCCAAGTTGGAAAAATGCATCTTCATAGGATACCATAAGGAAACCATAGGGTATACCTTCTACCTCAGATCCGAAGGCAAGATCTTTGTTGCTAAGAACGGGTTCTTTATGGAGAAAGAGTTTCTCTCGAAAGAAGTAAGTGGGAGGAAAGTGGAACTTGATGAAGTACTACCTCTTGAACCGGTAAGTAGCGCAGCTCAGGAAGATGTTCCTGTGGTGCCTGCACCAACTAGAGAGGAAATTAATGATGATGATCAAGGTACTTCGGATCAAGTTACTACTGAACTTCGTAGGTCCACGAGGACACGTTCCACACTAGAGTGGTATGGCAACCCTGTCCTGGAAATCATGTTGTTAGACAACGTTGAACCTTCGAACTATGAAGAAGCAATGGCAGGCCCAGATTCCAACAAATGGCTTGAAGCCATGCAATCCGAGATAGGATCCATGTATGAAAACAAAGTGTGGACTTTGACAGACTTGCCCGATGATCAGCGAGCGATAGAAAACAAATGGATCTTTAAGAAGAAGATGGACGCGGATGGTAATGTTACCATCTATAAAGCTCGACTTGTCACTAAGGGTTATCGACAAGTTCAAGGGGTTGACTACGATGAGACTTTCTCTCCTGTAGTGAAGCTGAAGTCCGTCCGAATCATGTTAGCAATTGCCGCATACTATGATTATGAGATATGGCAAATGGACGTCAAAACGGCATTCCTTAACGGCTATCTTAAGGAAGAACTGTATATGATGCAGCCGGAAGGTTTTGTCGATCCTGAGAATGCTAACAAGGTATGCAAACTCCAGCGATCCATTTATGGGCTGGTGCAAGCATCTCGGAGTTGGAACATTCGCTTTGATGAGATGATCAAAGCATTTGGGTTTATGCAGACTTATGGAGAAGCCTGCATTTACAAGAAAGTGAGTGGGAGCTCTGTAGCATTTCTCATATTATTTGTAGATGACATACTTTTGATGGGAAATGATATAGAACTTTTGGACAGCATTAAGGCCTACTTGAATAAGTGTTTTTCAATGAAGGACCTTGGAGAAGCTGCTTACATATTTCTATAGGGATAGATCGAGACACCTCATAGGTCTTTCAGAAAGCACATACCTTGATAAGATATTGAAAAAGTTCAATATGGATCAGTCCAAGAAGGGGTTCTTGCCTGTGTTGCAAGGTGTGAAATTGAGCTCAGCTCAATGCCCGACCACGGCAGAAGATAGAGAAAAGATGAGTGTCATCCCCTATGCCTCAACTATAGGGTCTATTATGTATGCCATGCTGTGTACCGGACCTGTTGTAAACCTTGCCGTAAGTTTGGTAGGAAGGTACCAAAGTAATCCCGACATGGAACACTGGACAGCGGTCAAGAACATTCTGAAGTACCTGAAAAGGACTAAGGATATGTTTCTCATATATGGAGGTGACAAAGAGCTTGTCGTAAAGGGTTACATCGACGCTAGCTTCGACACAGATCTGGATGACTCTAAGTCACAAACCGGATACGTGTATATTTTGAATGGAGGGGCGGTAAGCTGGTGCAGTTGCAAGCAAAGCATCGTGGCGGGATCTACATGTGAAGTGGAGTACATGGCAGCCTCGGAGGCAGCGCATGAAGCAATCTGGATGAAGGATTTCATCACCGACCTAGGAGTCATACCCAATGCGTCGGGGCCGATCACTCTCTTCTATGACAAAACTAGAGCTATTGCCCTTGCCAAGGATCCCAGGTTTCACAAGAAGACCAGGCACATCAAGCGTCGCTTCAACTCCATTCGTGAAAATGTTCAAGATGGAGACATAGATATTTGCAAAGTGCATACGGATCTGAATGTCGCAGATCCGTTGACTAAACCTCTTCCGCGAGCAAAACATGATCAACACCAGAACTCTATGGGAGTTTGATTCATCACAATGTAACTAGATTATTGACTCTAGGGCAAGTGGGGGACTGTTGGAAATATGCCCTAGAGGCAATAATAAAATGATTATTATTATATTTCCTTGTTCATGGTAATTGTCTGTTATTCATGCTATAATTGTGTTATCCGGAAATCGTAATACATGTGTGAATACATGGACCACAACATGTCCCTAGTGAGCCTCTAGGTGACTAGCTCGTTGATCAACAAATAATCATGGATTCCTGACTATGGACATTGGATGTCATTGATAACGGGATCACATCATTAGGAGAATGATGTGATGGACAAGACCCAATCCTAAGCATAGCACAAGATCGTATAGTTCGTTTGCTAGAGATTTTCCAATGTCAAGTATCATTTCCTTAGACCATGAGATCGTGTAACTCCCGGATGCCGTAGAGTGCTTTGGGTGTACCAAACGTCACAACGTAACTGGGTGACTATAAAGGTATACTACGGGTATCCCCGAAAGTATCTGTTGGGTTGACACGGATCGAGACTGGGATTTGTCACTCCGTATGACGGACAGGTATCTCTGGGCCCACATGGTAATGCATCATCATAATGAGCTCAATGTGACCAAGTGTTTGGTCATGGGATCATGCATTACGGTACGGGTAAAGTGACTTGTCGGTAACGAGATTGAACGAGGTATTGGGATACCGATGATCGAATCTCGGGCAAGTAACGTACTGATTGACAAAGGGAATTGTATACGGGATTACTTGAATCCTCGACATCGTGGTTCATCCGATGATATCATCGAGGAGCATGTGGGAGCCAACATGGGTATCCAGATCCCGTTGTTGGTTATTGACCGGAGAGTCGTCTCGGTCATGTCTGCATGTCTCCCGAACCCGTAGGGTCTACACACTTAAGGTTCGGTGATGCTAGGGTTGTAGGGATATTAGTATGCGGTAACACGAAAGTTGTTCGGAGTCCCGGATGAGATCCCGGACGTCACAAGGAGTTCGAGAATGGTCCGGAGGTGAAGAATTATATATAGGAAGTCCAGTTTCTGCCACCGGGAAAGTTACGGGGGACATTGGTATTGTACCGGGACCACCGGAAGGGTCCCGGGGGTCCATCGGGTGGGGCCACCTATCCCGGAGGGCCCCATGGGCTAAAGTGGGAGGGGAACCAGCCCCTGGTGGGCTGGTGCGTCCCCTTGGGCCTCCCCTGCGCCTAGGGTTGGAAACCCTAGGGGTGGGGGCGCCCCACTTGGCTTGGGGGGCAAGTTTCCCCCTTGCCCCCCCCCCTTGAGATTCAATCTCTAGGGGGGCGGCGCCCCCACCATGGCCCCTTATAAAGAGTCGGGAGGGAGGGCTGCGCACCCTAGTCCCTGGCGCCTCCCTCTCCCCCCGTACCACCTCTCTCTCTCTCGCTGAGCTTGGAGAAGCCCTGCCGAGATCACCCCTACTTCCACCACCACGTCGTTGTGCTGCTGGATCTCCATCAACCTCTCCGTCCCCCTTGCTGGATCAAGGAGGAGACGTCTTCCCAACCATACGTGTGTTGCACGCGGAGGTGCTGTCCGTTCGGCACTAGTATCTTCGGTGATTTGGATCACGATGAGTACGACTCCCTCAACCCCGTTCCCTTGAACGCTTCCACTCGCGATCTACAAGGGTATGTAGATGCACTCCTCTCTCTCGTTGCTAGATGACTCCACAGATTGATCTTGGTGAAGGTAGAAATTTTTTATTTTTTGCAACGTTCCCCAACAACATAGTCATCCAATATATCGATCTTTATGTCTCGTCCATTTCAAGACTCCTCGTCATGTCCATGATCATCTCCGGGACTCCGAACTACTTTCGGTACGTTAAAACACATAAACTCATAATACCGATCGTCACCGAACGTTAAGCGTGCGGACCCTACGAGTTCGAGAACTATGTATACATGAGCGAGACACGTCTCCGATCAATAACCAATAGCGGAACCTGGATGCTCATATTGGCTCCTACATATTCTACGAAGATCTTTATCGGTCAAACCGCATAACAACATACGTTGTTCCCTTTGTCATCGCTATGTTACTTGCCCGAGATTTGATCATCGGTATCTTAATACCTAGCTCAATCTCGTTAATGGCAAGTCTCTTTACTCGTTCTGTAATGCATCATCCCGCAACTAACTCATTAGTCAAATTGCTTGCTAGGCTTATAGTGATGTGCATTACCGAGAGGGCCCAGAGATACCTCTTCGACAATCGGAGTGACAAATCCTAATCTCGATCTATGCCAACTCAACAAGTACCATAGGAGACACCTGTAGAGCACCTTTATAATCACCCAGTTATCTTGTGATGTTTGGTAGCACACAAAGTGTTCCTCCGGTAATTGGGAGTTGCATAATCTCATGGTCATAGGAACATGTATAAGTCATGAAGAAAGCAATATAGTAAACTAAAACGATCAAATGCTAAGCTAACGGAATGGGTCAAGTCAATCGCATCATTCTCCTAATGATGTGATCCCGTTTATCAAATGACAACTCATGTCTATGGTTAGGAAACTGTGGCGACCGGTTTTCCGGGTATTAAATTCCAAAAACTGGACGTTGTGCTCACCAGCCCCAGGATAACTGTTAGCTGATAAGGCACCAACTTGATACAGAAATTCCAAGCAAAATACAAAATATGCAGTACAAGACCATTCTGGTCTGCGAGTACAACAAATGGTTCCTAGTGGTTGATGGCGGAAGCGGGTTGTGACTCATCATTGTCTATGGGACTCCATTTCCCACGGGAATAGCTGACCAGGTTAACTCCTATCTTTGCAAGGCTGCTATCACCATTGCGTGGGTTCTGGGGCTGTCAACACGGTTGCTCCTTTCGCGCAAGAAATCTGGCCAAGACAATAGCCAGGGACAAGCCAGTGAGTACTTTGAATGTACTCGCAAACATTAAGAACACGGGTATAATATAACAACGATGTGCTGAAAATATTTTATACTCATGACGTCAGTCACAAAAGATAATATAACTCTGATGTGTGTAAGCATGTTATATATGAATATGCAATAACATAGCAATATTAAAATTATGAAATAAATAACAAACATGCCACAGTCGGGCGTCTTAGCGACACCACATAAAGGGCTTTAAAAGAAATGCCACAGTCGGGCGTCTGAGCGACACCACATAAAGGGCTTTAAAAGAAATACCATAGTCGGGCGTCTGAGCGACACCGCATAAAGGGCTTTAAAGGAAATGCCACAGTCGGGCGTTTGAGCGACACCACATAAAGGGCTTTAAAAGAAATGCCACAGTCGGGCGTCTGAGCGACACCACATAAAGGGCTTTAAAAGAAATGCCACAGTCGGCATCTTAGCGACACCACATAAAGGGCTTTAAAAGAAATGCCATAGTCAGGCATCTGAGCGACACCACATAAAGGGCTTTAAAAGAAATGCCACAGTCGGGCGTCTGAGCGACACCACATAAAGGGCTTTAAAATAAACAATCATAGTGAATATCCCAGAGGTAGAACCATCCCAGAGATACTCGATAATAACAATAATATCACGGGTTAGTCAACAATAATAATAATCATAGTTATCACAAGTCACAAGTAGTAATTCCATTTCTGGTTAACAGTTTCACCTCCGAAGACCGACACTAAGACCGACACTTGACCCATCCCAGACTGTAATCCTTAACCATGGACATGGCTATTCGAATAGGTTTAATCTCTGCAGAGGGTGTACTCTTTACCCACGAGTAACGGATTTCTTTAGTCCATCGGGACTAATTCCGTCTACGGTCTTTTTGTTGAAAACACACCTAACTTGCACACACCAGCTTATCTCACACGTGTCTGGAATCACCCACGACACCTGTTAAGCAAACTCTAAGTGGGGAGGCTACAACCTCGCGTAGCATGGGATCAAATTTATATCGCACACTCTAAGGGGTGGCCTCCCCTCTCGGTCCCAACCGGAAACACCCATGCCCCCGGACCAGGTGGCCTGCCTACCAGCTACAACCGGTATCTTCCACCATGGCCTCTCTGTACGGTGTGTGCTAGAAAGAGGTTGACAACTTACTGAACCATACTCTACTTGCTGTAGAGACGAGTGGTAGTACGAAACAAGTATGGGGGTTACTGGAACAAGACTCGATCTACGGTCGACTCAGGAGGTTTAAGTATTCCCTGCATGATTAGTATAACGAATATATTTCATCCAACAGAGTCACCGCTCATATCACCTTACCATGCCATACCAGACATAACCGTCCCGACGGAGACCGGCGACAAACTCATGCCTACCCAAGGCAGAGGTTTTCCCGGGTTCCTGCCGGTATGCATGCAAGGCACATGAGGGTGATTATCATCACAAGTGTGTTCATTTCCAACAGCATGGAAATCACTAATATGCACTCATGCATATGATCATACTACATGAAATAACAAGTCCTTCGAAATGCGGTGGTGTTATAAATGTATCAACGATCACACCAAAAATATTATGCCGGGATTCAGAATGCTTGCCTTCAATGTGTGGAAAGGCAGGGTGCACTCCAAAACTTGAAAC
>NC_057813.1:602598378-602639115 GCF_018294505.1 Triticum aestivum
AAAGAAATGCCACAGTCGGGCGTCTGAGCGACACCACATAAAGGGCTTTTAAAGAAATGCCACAGTCGAGCGTCTAAGCGACACCACATAAAGGGCTTTAAAAGAAATGCCACAGTCGGGTGTCTGAGCGACACCACATAAAGGGTTTTAAAAGAAACAATCATAGTGAATATACCGGAGGTAAAACCATCCCTGGGATATTCGATAATACCAAAAATATCACGGGTTAGTCCATAACAAAATAATAATCATCATTATCACATGTCACAAGTTGTAATATCAGTTCTAATTTAACAGTTTCACCTCCGAAGACCGACACTAAGACTGACACTTGACCCATCCCAGACTGTAATCCTTAACCATGGACACGGCTATTCGAATAGGTTTAATCTCTGCAGAGGGTGTACTCTTTACCCACGAGTAACGGATTTCTTTAGTCCATCAGGACTAATTCCGTCTGCGGTCTTTTTGTTGAAAACACACCTAACTTGCACACACCAGCTTAACTTACACGTGTCTGGAATCACCCACGACACCTGTCAAGCAAACTCTAAGTGGGGAGGCTACAACCTCGCGTAGCATGGGATCAAATTTATATTGCGCGCTCTAAGGGGTGGCCTCCCCTCTCGGTCTCAACCAGAAACACCCATGCCCCCGGACCAGGTGGCCTGCCTACCAGCTACAACAGGTATCTTCCACCCTGGCCTCTTTGTACGGTGTGTGCTAGAAAGAGGTTGACAACTTACTGAACCGTACTCTACTTGTTGTAGAGACGAGTGGTAATATGAAACAAGTATGGGGGTTACTGGAACAAGACTCGATCTATGGTCGACTCAGGAGGTTCATAAATTTCCCTGCATGACATGTATAACAAAATGTTCCAACCAACACGATCACCGCTCACCATACCTCACTATGCCATACCGGACATAACCGTCCCAACGGGGACCGGCGACAAACTCATGCCTACCCAAGGCAGAGGTTTTTCCTGGATTCCTTCCGGTATGCAAGCAAGGCACATGAGGATGATTATTATCACAAGTGTGATCATTTCCAACAGCATGGAAATCACAAATATGCATCCATGCACATGATCATCTCACATGAAATAACAAGTTCTCCAAAAATGAGGTAGTGTTATAAACGTGTCAATGAACACACAAAAGTATTATGTCGGGGTTCAGAATGCTTGCCTTCAGGTCATGGGAAGGCAGGGTGCATTTCAAACTCTTGAAATACTTCTCCTCTATTCAAAAATCCTATTTTAGAAATATAAATGAATTAACACACAAAATAAAAACAGCACAAAAAGTTGTTCTAAATTTTTTTCAAATAAATCTTAAAATAAACTAGACAATATTTGAGAGAGGAAGGAAAAATAATTAATTCATTTGGAGTTATATTTTAAAAGATAAAGCCAGTCAAAGTCCTGGTAAAAAAATATGTTTTTAAAATAAAACAGAAAAGAAAATGTTTTAAAAGAAAAACACGTCGAAGGCGTATTCGGGAAAGGCGCTTCCACTTACTCCTGCGTGGACAGGCGCTGGGTCACTCACGATGGGCCCGCCTGGCCCACTGGTCAGGTTGACCGGCCACGCGCGCGTCGTTCCCCTCCGACCGAACAGAGGCGGAGCTCCGGGGAGGATTTGCCGGCAAACGGGGGCGTCCCTTGGTGATCTGAGGACATGGGTGTGCTCAGGGGGTCGAGACGAGTCTGTGGGTACCCGCCATGGTCGCCGATGTGAACGGAGTCACCGACGACGAGTTTCGCGGCGGAGAAGGCATTCGGGTGGATAGTGAGTTTGGGGCTGCGGTGGTCTCCGGCCAAAATTGAGCGTGGGGTTGTGCTCCTGAGAGGGAGGGTGAGTTCTTGGTGGAGAGAGTGGAGAGGGGGAGGCACTGGTGGCGATGGAATCGGCCGGGGCTTGGCGGCAACCGAACCGGCCGGACTCGGGGAAGATGGTCTTCCCCTACTCGACTGCTGGCAAAGGCAACACTAGGAGTATCACTTGAGGTTGCTCGAGGACTTGAGTGAGCTCCGGGGTCCTTATATAGGCGGTGGAGGTCGGTTTCGAGGCGGCCGGCGATAAGGACGATGGCGAACCGCCTTCCTGTAGCGTCAGGGCATCGTGGCGACGACGGGAGCTAGCCGACGAGCGAGGGGATAAGCTTGCGCTGTTCCCAGGGGCAGGTGGTGAGCCGGGGTGGCTTTGGCGGCACCGACCGTGGCAGAGGCGTTCTGCGGACGCCGGCGTGCCGCCAAAAGCTCTGTCGGCGGTGCTGTAGGCTGCCAGGGCGGCTTGGCGCGTTGCTGTGAGGAGGGTAGTGCGTGGCCTGGCGCTGCAGAGCGGGCCAAAACCAGGGGCGCGACGTGTCGGCTCGGCCGTGGCTCGTGGAATACGCGCGCTCTGCTCGCGCCGAGAGCACGCACGGAAGGTGTTCGATAGAATGTCGTGGCATGCTACAGGTCTCAGGTGAGGTTGGCAAGAACTAGGGCTAGTCTAGGTTTAGTAAGGGTAACAAGGGACATGGTGGTTTGGTCAGGAGACCAAGTTCACAATGCCAACAACAACTCATGTCAAATCTGGTCATGCTCTCAAGGTGTTTGACAAAATGCCACAGGCACCTAGGCATTTCTTGGGGGGGCCAAATCTTCCAGATCAGTGTCTCTTTGGATGCACAAGAGGGTGGTGAGGTTAGTTGGTGAAAAGCACAAACTTGCTAGTGCAAGTTTTGCAAAACTTCAAATCTGGACAGGATATGAATGGCATTATTTCATGAACAAAAATTATGCCAATGGGTGCATGCTCCTGGACTTAGGGGTTTAGCATGGAGGACTACAAGTAGGGAAAAGAATCTAGGGCCAAGGAGTAAGAAATAATATGGATGTTGTACAAACCATCATGTTGGACCAGAATGAAGATGAGGTTGATTCACTCAAAATTTTCAAAGAACAACCCTGGATTTTTGCATATAAAGGAATGATATGCTCCTACTGACATCCCATAATTTTGGTGGAAGCTAGAAACAAATATTTAAAAGGGTTGTAGTGCAAAATTGCCCACTGGACCAGAGAAGAAAAACAGGTGTAGCACTCAAAATATGCAATGAATGAAATATATTATTGCACAAAAGTGATTTATAGACATCACATGACATCTCCAAATTTTGGTTGGATTTTTAGATAAATCTATCAACTGGTTGTAGTACAAAAAGAGCTCCAAAACTTAAAACAAGTCATTTTAATGAATAAAGCTCAGGGTGAAATAATTTAATAAATAAATCTACTGATTGAGAGATGTTTTTAATGAGAGGGCATATAAGTCCAATATGTTTTGGAAGGATCCACTTGGGATAAATTCCTTAATATTAAAGGAAAAGTTTTGAAATCAACAGAGATATTCTTGCAGGCAAAAATTTTAAACTCTTGTCAAAATTTTAATAACTAAAACCTGGTTAAAGTTTTGGGGTGTTACAATTAACCATCTTTGATTAACGAGCTAGTCAAGTAGAGGCATACTAGTGACACTATATTGTCTATGTATTCACACATGTATTATGTTTCCAGTTGATACAATTCTGGCATGAATAATAAACATTTATCATGAAATAAGGAAATAAATAATAACTTTATTATTGCCTCTAGGGCATATTTCCTTCAGTCTCCCACTTGCACTAGAGTCAATAATCTAGATTACACAGTAATGATTCTCACACCCATGGAGTCTTGGAGTTGATCATGTTTTGCTCGTGAGAGAGGCTTAGTCAATGGTCTACAACATTCAGATCCGTATGTATCTTGCAAATTTCTATGTCTCCCACCTGGACTTGGTCATGGATGGAACTGAAGTGTCTCTTGATGTGCTTGGTTCTCTTGTGAAATCTGGATTCTTTTGCCAAGGCAATTGCACCAGTATTGTCACAAAAGATTTTCATTGGATCCGATGCACTAGGTATGACACCTAGATCGGATATGAACTCCTTCATCCAGACTCCTTCATTTGCTGCTTCCGAAGCAGCTATGTACTGCGCTTCACACGTAGATCACGCCACGACGCTTTGTTTAGAACTGCACCAACTGACAGCTCCACCATTCAATATAAACATGTATCCGGTTTGTGATTTAGAATCGACCGGATCAGTGTCAAAGCCCGCATCAGCGTAACCATTTACGACAAGCTCTTTGTCACCTCCATAAATGAGAAACATATCCTTAGTCCTTTTTGAGAATTTTAGGATGTTCTTGACCGCTGTCCAGTGATCCACTCCTGGATTACTTTGGTACCTCCCTGCTAAACTAATAGCAAGGCACACATCAGGTCTGGTACACAACATTGCATACATGATAGAGCCTATGGCTGAAGCATAGGGAACATTTTTCATTTTCTCTCTATCTTCTGCAGTGGTCGGGCATTAAGTCTGACTTAACTTCACACCCTGTAACACAGGCAAGAACCCTTTCTTTGCTTGATCCATTTTGAACTTTTTCAACACTTTATCAAGGTATGTGCTTTGTGAAAGTCCAATTAAGCATCTTGATCTATCTCTATAGATCTTGATGCCCAATATGTAAGCATCTTCTCCAAGGTCTTTCATAGAAAAACTCTTATTCAGGTATCCCTTTATGCTATCCAGAAATTCTATATCATTTCCAATCAACAATATGTCATCCACATATAATATTAGAAATGCTACAGAGCTCCCACTCACTTTCTTGTAAAATAGGCTTCTCCAAAAGTCTGTATAAAACCATATGCTTTTATCACACTATCAAAATGTTTATTCCAACTCCGAGAAGCCTGCACCAGTCCATAAATGGATCGCTGGAGCTTGCACACTTTGTTAGTACCTTTTGTATCGACAAAACCTTCTGGTTGCATCATATACAACTCTTCTTCTAGAAATCCATTCAGGAATGCAGTTTTGACATCCATTTGCCAAATTTCATAATCATAAAATGCGGCAATTGCTAACATGATTTGGACAGACTTAAGCATCGCTACGGGTGAGAAAGTCTCATCATAGTCAACCCCTTGAACTTGTCGAAAACCTTTCACAACAAGTCGAGCTTTGTAGACAGTAACATTACCGTTAGCGTCAGTCTTATTCTTGAAGATCCATTTATTCTCGATGGCTTGCCGATCATCGGGCAAGTCAACCAAAGTCCACACTTTGTCTCATACATGGATCCCATCTCAGATTTCATGGCCTCAAGCCATTTTGTAGAATCTGGGCTCATCATTGCCTCCTCATAGTTCGTAGGTTCGCCATGGTCAAGTAACATGACCTCCAAAATAGGATTACCGTACCACTCTGGTGCGGGTCTTATTCTGTTTGACCTACGAGGTTTGGTAGTAACTTGATATGAAGTTTCTTGATCAATATCATTAACTTCCTCACTAATTGGTGTAGCTGTCACAGGAACCGGTTTCTGTGATGAACTACTTTCATATAAGGGAGCAGGTACAGTTACCTCATCAAGTTCTACTTTCCTCCCACTCACTACTTTCGAGAGAAACTCCTTCTCTAGAAAGGATCCATTCTTAGCAACAAATGTTTTGCCTTAAGATCTGTGATAGAAGGTGTACCAAACTGTCTCCTTTGGGTATCCTATGAAGACACATTTCTCCGATTTGGCTTCGAGCTTATCAGGTTGAAGCTTTTTCACATAAGCATCGCAGCCCCTAACTTTAAGAAACGACAACTTTGGTTTCTTGCCAAACCACAGTTCATAATGCATCGTCTCAATAGATTTAGATGGTGCCTTATTTAACATGAATGCAGCCGTCTCTAAAGCATAACCCAAACGATAGCGGTAAATCAGTAAGAGACATCATAGATCGCACCATATCTAATAAAGTGTGGTTACGACGTTCGACACACCATTACGATGTGGTGTTCCGGGTGGCGTGAGTTGCGAAACTATTCCGCATTGTTTCAAATGAAGACGAAACTCGTAACTCAAATATTCTCCTCCACGATCAGATCATAGAAACTTTATTTTCTTGTTACGATGATTTTCCACTTCACTCTTAAATTCTTTGAACTTTTCAATTGTCTCAGATTTATGTTTCATTAAGTAGATATACCCATATCTGCTCAAATCATCTATGAAGGTGAGAAAATAACGATACCCTCCGCAAGCCTCAATATTCATCGGACCACATACATCAGTATGTATGATTTCCAACAAATCTGTTGCTCGCTCCATTGTTCCGGAGAACGGCGTTTTAGTCATCTTGCCCATGAGGCATGGTTCGCAAGTACCAAGTGATTCATAGTCAAGTGATTCCAAAAGTCCATCGGTATGGAGTTTCTTTGTGCGCTTTACACCAATATTACCTAAACGGTAGTGCCACAAATAAGTTGTACTATCATTATCAACTCTACATCTTTTGGCTTCAACATTATGAATATGTGTATCACTACAATCGAGATTCAACAAAAATAGACCACTCTTCAAGGGTGCATGACCATAAAAGATATTAATAATATAAATAGAACAACCAATATTCTCATATTTAAATGAATAACCATCTCACATCAAACAGATCCAGATATAATGTTCATGCTTAAGGCTGGCACCAAATAACAATTATTCAGGTCTAAAACTAATCCCGAAGGTAGATGTAGAGGTAGCGTGTTGACCGCGATCACATCGACTTTGGAACCATTTCCCACGCGCATCGTCACCTCATCCTTAGCCAATCTTCACTTAATCCGTAGTCCCTGTTTCGAGTTGCAAATGTTAGCAACAGAACTAGTATCAAATACCCAGGTGCTACTTCGAGGTTTAGTAAGCTACACATCAATAACATGTATATCACATGTACCTTTGTTCACCTTGCCATCCTTCTTATCCGCCAAATACTTGGGACAGTTCCGCTTCCACTAACCAGTCCCTTTGCAGTAGAAGCACTCAGTCTCATGCTTAGGTCCAGACTTGGGTTTCTTCTCCTGAGCAGCAACTTGTTTGTTGGTCTTCTTGAAATTCCCCTTCTTCTTCCCTTTACCCTTTTTCTTGAAACTAGTGGTTTTGTTGACCATCAACACTTGATGCTCCTTCTTAATTTCTACCTCCGTAGCCTTTAGCATCGCGAAGAGCTCGGGAATTGTCTTTTCCATCCCTTGCATATTATAGTTCATCACGAAGCTCTTGTAGCTTGGTGGCAGTGATTGGAGAATTCTGTCAATGACACTATCATCAGGAAGATTAACTCCCAGTTGAATCAAGAGATTATTATACCCAGACATTTTGAGTATATGTTCACTGACAGAACTATTCTCCTCCATCTGCGGCTATAGAACTTATTGGAGACTTCATATCTCTCAATCCGGGCATTTGCTTGAAATATTAACTTCAACTCCTGGAACATCTCATATGCTCCATGACGTTCAAAACGTCGTTGAAGTCCCGGTTCTAAGCCGTAAAGCATGGCACACTGAACTATCGAGTAGTCATCAGCTTTGCTCTGCCAGACGTTCACAACGTCCAGCGTTGCTCTTGTAGCTGGTCTTGCACCTAGCGGTGCTTCCAGGACGTAATTCTTCTCTGCAGCAATGAGGATAATCCTCAAGTTATGGACCCAGTCCGTGTAATTTCTACCATCATCTTTCAACTAAGCTTTCTCAGGGAACGCATTAAAATTCAACGGAACAACAGAACGGGCCATCTATCTACAACAACATAGACAAGCAAAATACTATCAGGTACTAACTTCATGATAAATTAAAATTCAATTAATCAAATTACTTAAGAACTCCCACTTAGACAGACATCCCTCTAATCATCTAAGTGATCACGTGATCCAAATCAACTAAACCAGTTCCGATGATCACGTGAAATGGAGTAGTTTTCAATGGTGAACATCACTATGTTGATCATATCTACTATATGATTCACGCTCAACCTTTCGATCTCAGTGTTCCGAGGACATACCTGCATATGCTAGGCTCGTCAAGTTTAACCCGAGTATTTCTGCGTGTGCAAAACTGGGTTGCACCCGTTGTATGTGAACGTAGAGCTTATCACACCCGATCATCACATGGTGTCTCGGCACGACGAACTTTGGCAACGGTGCATACTTAGGGAGAACACTTATACCTTGAAATTTAGTGAGAGGTCATCTTATAATGCTACCGTCAATCAAAGCAAAATAAGATGCATAAAGGATAAACATCACATGCAATCAATATAAGTGATATGATATGGCCATCATCATCTTGTGCCTTTGATCTCCATCTCCAAAGCACCGTCATGATCACCATCGTCACCGACGCGACACCTTGATTTCCATCGTAGCATCGTTGTCGTCTCGCCAACTATTGCTTCTACGACTACCGCTACCGCTTAGTGATAAAGTAAAGCAATTACAGGGCGATTGCATTGCATACAATAAAGCGACAACCATATGGCTCCTGCCAGCTGCCGATAACTCTGTTACAAAACATGATCATCTCATACAATAAAATTTAGCATCATGTCTTGACCATATCACATAACAACATGCCCTGCAAAAACAAGTTAGACGTCCTCTACTTTGTTGTTGCAAGTTTTACGTGGCTGCTACAGGCTGAGCAAGAACCGTTCTTACCTACACATCAAAACCACAACGATATTTCGTCAAGTTAGTGTTGTTTTAACCTTCAACCAGGACCGGGCGTAGCCACACTCGATTCAACTAAAGTTGGAGAAACTGTCACCCGCCAGCCACCTATGTGCAAAGCACGTCGGTAGAACCAGTCTGGCGTAAGTGTACGCATAATGTCGGTCTAGGCCGCTTCATCCAACAATATCGCCGAATCAAAGTATAACATGCTGGTAAGCAGTATGACTTGTATCGCCCACAACTTACTTGTGTTCTACTCGTGCATATAACATCTATGCATAAACCTGGCTCTGATGCCACTGTTGGTGAACACATTAATTTCAAAAACATTCCTACGCACACGCAAGATCATGGTGATGCATAGCAACGAGAGGGGAGAGTGTCATCCATGTACCCTCATAGACCGTAAGCGGGAGCGTTATGACAACGCGGTTGATGTAGTCGTACGTCTTAACGATCGACCAATCCTAGTACCGAATGTACGGAACCTCCGCGGTCTGCACACGTTTAGCTTGGAGATGTCACACGAACTCACGATCCAGTAGAGCTTTGAGGGAGAGTTCCGTCAACACGACAGCGTGATGACGGTGTTGATGAAGCTACCGACGCAGGGCTTTGCCTAAGCACCGCTACGATATGATCGAGGTGGATTGTGGTGGAGGGGGGCACCGCACATGGCTAAAGATCAATGATCAACTTGTTTGTCTTGGGGTGCCCCCCGCCCCCGTATATAAAGGAGCTAGGGGGGGAGGCGGTCGGCCAGGAGGAGGACGCGCCAAGGGGGGGAGTCCTACTCCCACCGGGGGTAGGACTCCTTCTTTCCTAGTAGGAGTAGGAGAAGGGGGAAGGAGGAGAGAGGGGGAAGGAAAGGGGGGCGCGCGGCCCTACCTTGGCCGCCCCTCCTCTTCTCCACTAAGGCCCATAAGGCCCATTATACTCCCCGGGGGGTTCCGGTAACCCCCCAGGTACTCCGATATATGCCCGAACTTGCCCGGAACACTTCTGAAGTCCAAACATAGTCATCCAATATATTGATCTTTATGTCTCGACCATTTCAAGACTCCTTGTCATGTTTGTGATCATATCCGGGACTCCAAACTACTTTCTGTCCATCAAAACACATAAACTCATAATACCGATCGTAACTGAATGTTAAGCATGCGGACCCTATGGGTTCGAGAACTATGTAGACATGAGCGAGACACGTCTCCAGTCAATAACCAATAGCGGAACCTGGATGCTCATAATGGCTCCTACATATTCTACGAAGATCTTTATCGATCAAACCGCATAACAACATACATTGTTCCCTTTGTCATCGGTATGTTACTTGCCCGAGATTCGATCGTCGATATCTTAATACCTAGCTCAATCTCGTTACTGGAAAGTCTCTTTACTCGTTCTGTAATGCATCATCTTGTAACTAACTCATTAGTCACATTGCTTGCAAGGCTTATAGTAATGTGCATTACTGAGAGGGCCCAGAGATACCTCTCCGACAATCGGAGTGACAAATCCTAATCTCGATCTATGCCAACTCAACAAGTACCATCGGAGACACCTGTAGAGCACCTTTATAATCACCCAGTTATGTTGTGACGTTTGGTAGCACACAAAGTGTTCCTTCGGTAATTGGGAGTTGCATAATCTCATAGTCATAGGAACATGTATAAGTCATGAAGAAAGCAATAGTAGTAAACTAAAACGATCAAGTGTTAAGCTAACGAAATGGGTCAAGTCAATCACATCATTCTCCTAATGATGTAATCCTATTTATCAAATGACAAATCATGTCGTTAGGAAACCTTAACCATCTTTGATTAATGAGCTAGTCAAGTAGAGGCATACTAGTGACACTATATTGTCTATGTATTCACACATGTATTATGTTTCTGGTTAATACAATTCTAGCATGAATAATAAACATTTATCATGAAATAAGGAAATAAGTAATAACTTTATTATTTCCTCTAGGGCATATTTACACACCTCGGTCATATCGTCGTAGTGCTTAGGCGAAGCCCTGCGCCAGTAACTTCATCATCACTGTCACCACGCTGTCGTGCTGACGAAACTCTTCCTCGGCCTCAACTGGATCAAGAGTACAAGGGACGTCCCCGAGTTGAACGTGTGTTGAACACGGAGGTGTCGTACGTTCGGTGCTTGGATCGCGGTTCGACTAGATCAACCGTGTTAACTAAACGCTTCTGCTTTCGGTCTACGAGGGTACATGGACACACTCTCCCCTCTCGTTGCTATGCATCACCTAGATAGATCTTGCGTGATCGTAGGAAAAAAATTTAAATTACTGCGTTCCCCACAATGGCATCCGAGCCAGGTCTATGCGTAGATGTTATATGCACGAGTAGAACACAAAGAATTGTGGGTGATAATAGTCATACTACTTACCAGCATGTCATACTTTGATTCAGCGGTATTGTTGGATGAAGCAGCTCAGACCGACATTACACGTACGCTTACGCGAGACTGGTTCTACCGACGTGCTTTGCACATAGGTGGTTGGTGAGTGTCTGTTTCTCCAACTTTAGTTGAATCGAGTGTGGCTATGCCCGGTCCTTGTTGAAGGTTAAAACAGCACACTTGACAAAAAATCATTGTGGTTTTGATGCGTAGGTAAGAACGGTTCTTGCTAGAAGCCCGTAGCAGCCATATAAAACTTGCAACAACAAAGTAGAGGACGTCTAACTTGTTTTTGCAGGGCTTGCTATGATGTGATATGGTCAAGCATGACGTGATATAAGTTGTTGTACAAGATGATCATGTTTTGTAACAAAGTTATCGGCAACTGGCAGGAGCCATATGGTTGTCGCTTTATTGTACGCAATGCAATCGCCATGTAATTGTTTTACTTTATCACTAAGCGGTAGCGATAGTCGTAGTAACAATAGGTGGCGAGACGAAAACAATGCTATGATGGAGATCAACGTGTCGTGCCGGCGATGTTGGAGATCATGACGATGCTTCGATGATGGAGATCATGAGCACAAGATGATGATGGCCATATCATGTCACATATTTTGATTGCATGTGATGTTTATCCTTTATGCATCTTATTTTGCTTAGAACGCCGGTAGCATTATAAGATGATCCCTTACTAAATTTCAAGGTACAAGTGTTCTCCCTGAGTATGCACCGTTGCTACAGTTCGTCGTGCCGAGACACCATGTGATGATCGGGTATGATAAGCTCTACGTTCACATACAACGGGTGCAAGCCAGTTTTGCACATGCAGAATACTCGGGTTAGACTTGACGAGCCTAGCATATGCAGATATGGCCTCGGAACACTGAGACCGAAAGGTCGAGCGTGAATCATATAGTAGATATGATCAACATAGTGATGTTCATCATTGAAAACTACTCCATCTCACGTGATGAACGGACAAGGTTTAGTTGATTTGGATCACGTGATCACTTAGAAGATTAGAGGGATGTCTATCTAAGTGGGAGTTCTTAAGTAATATGATTAATTGAACTTTAATTTATCATGAACTTAGTACCTAATAGTATTTTGCATGTCTATGTTGTTGTAGATCAATGGCCTGTGCTACCGTTCCTTTGAATTTTAGTGCATTCCTAGAGAAAGCTAAGTTGAAAGATGATGGCAGCAACTACACGGACTGGGTCCGTAACTTGAGGATTATCCGCATTGTTGCCCAGAAGAATTATGTCCTGGAAGCAACGTTGGGTGTCAGGCCTGCTGCAGATGCTACTGATGACGATAAGAACGTCTGGTAGAGCAAAGTTGATGACTACTCGATAGTTCAGTGTGCCATGCTTTACGGCTTAGAATCGGGACTTCAAAGACGTTTTGAACGTCATGGAGCATATGAGATGTTCCAAGAGTTGTAGTTAATATTTCAAGCAAATGCCTGAGTTGAGAGATATGAAGTCCCCAACAAGTTCCACAGCTGCAAAATGGAGGAGAATAATTTTGTCAGTGAACACATACTCAAAATGTCTGGGTATCATAATCACTTGACTCAGCTGGGAGTTGATCTTCCAGTTGATTGTGTCATTGACAGAGTTCTTCAATCACTGCCACCAAGCTATAAAGGCTTTGTGATGAACTATAATATGCAAGGGATGAACAAGAATATTCCCGAGCTCTTCGCGATGCTAAAGGCCGCGGAGGTAGAAATCAAAAGGGAGCATCAAGTGTTGATGGTCAATAAGACCACTAGTTTCAAGAAAAAGGTCAAATGGAAGAAAGGGAACTTCAAGAAGAACGGCAAAAAGGTTGCTTCTCAAGAGAAGAAACCCAAGTCTGGACCTAAGCCTGAAACTGAGTGCTTCTACTGCAAAGGGGCTGGTCACTGGAAGCGGAACTGCCCCAAGTATTTGGCGGATAAGAAGGATGGCAAAGTGAAAGGTATATTTGATATACATGTTATTGATGTGTACTTAACTAATGCTTGCAGTAGCGCCTATGTATTTGATGCTGGTTCTGTTGCTCATATTTGCAACTCAAAACAGGGGCTACATATTAAGTGAAGATTGGCTAAGGACGAGGTGATGATGCGCGTGGGAAATGGTTCCAAAGTCGATGTGATCGCGGTTGGCACACTACCTCTACATCTACCATCGGGATTAGTTTTAGACCTGAATAATTGTTATTTGGTGCCAGCGTTGAGCATGAACATTATATCTGGATCTTGTTTGATGCGAGGCGGTTATTCATTTAAATCACAGAATAATGGTTGTTCTATTTATATGAGTAATATCTTTTATGGTCATGCACCCCTGCTGAGTGGTCTACTTTTGTTGAATCTCGATAGTAGTGATACACATATTCATAGTGTTGAAGCCAAAAGATTGAAGTTTAATAATGATAGTGCAACTAATTTGTGGCACTGCCATTTGGGTCATATCGGTGTAAAGCGCATGAAGAAACTCCATACTGATGGACTTTTGGAATCACTTGATTATGGATCACTTGGTGCTTGCGAACGTGCCTTATGGGCAAGATGACTAAAACTCCGTTCTCCGGAACAATGGAATGAGCTACTGACTTGTTGGAAATAATACATACCGATGTATGCAGTCCAATGAGTATTGATGCTCGTGGTGGGTATCGTTATTTTCTTACCTTCGTAGATGATTTGAGCAGATATGGTTATATCTACTTAATGAAGCATAAGTCAGAAACATTTGAAAAGTTTAAAGAATTTTAGAGTGAAGTGGAAAATCATCGTAACAAGAAAATAAAGTTTCTACAATCTGATCGTGGAGGAGAATATTTGAGTTACGAGTTTGGTCTTCATTTGAAACAACATGGGATAGTTTCATAATTAACGCCACATGGAACACCACAACGAAATGGTGTGTCCGAACATCGTAACCGTACTTTATTAGATATGGTGAGATCTATGATGTCTCTTACTGATTTACCGCTAGGGTTATGCTTTAGAGACGGCTGCATTCACTTTAAATAGGGCACCATCTAAATCCATTGAGACGACGCCTTATGAAATGTGGTTTGGCAAGAAACCAAAGATGTCGTTTCTTAAAGTTTGGCGCTGTGATGCTTATGTGAAAAAGCTTCAACCTGATAAGCTCAAACCCAAATTGGAGAAGTGTGTCTTCATAGGATACCCAAAAGAAATTGTTGGGTACACCTTCTATCACATATCCGAAGGCAAAATCTTTGTTGCTAAGGATGGATCCTTTCTAGAGAAGGAGTTTGTCTCGAAAGAAGTGAGTGGGAGGTAGAACTTGATGAGGTAACTGTACCTACTCCCTTATTGGAAAGTAGTTCATCGCAGAAATCAGTTCCTGTGATTCCTGCACCAATTAGTGAGGAAGCTAACGATGATGATCATGAAGCTTCAGATCAAGTTACTACCGAACCTCGTAGGTCTTCCAGAGTAAGATCCGCACCAGAGTGGTACGGTAATCATGTTCTGGAAGTCATGTTATTAGACCATGATGAACCTACAAACTATGAGGAAGCGATGATGAGCCCAGATTCCGCGAAATGGCTTGAGGCCATGAAATCTGAGATGGGATCCATGTATGAGAACAAAGTGTGGACTTTGGTGGACTTGCCCGATGATTGGTAAGCCATAAAAAATAAATGGATCATTAAGAAGAAGACCGACGCAGACGGTAATGTTACTGTTTACAAAGCTTGACTTATTGCAAAATGTCTTCGACAAGTTTAAGGAGTTGACTATGATGAGACTTTCTCACCCGTGGCAATGCTTAAGTCTGTCTGAATCATGTTAGCAATTGCTGCATTTTATGATTATGAAATTTGGCAAATGGATGTCAAAACTGCATTCCTGAATGGATTTTTGGAAGAAGAGTTGTATATGATGCAACCGGAAGGTTTTGTCGATCCAAAGGGTGCTAACATAGTGTGCAAGCTCCAGCGATTCATTTATGGACTGGTGCAAGCCTCTCGGAGTTGGAATAAACATTTTGATAGTGTGACAAAAGCATATGGTTTTATACAGACTTTTGGAGAAGCCTGTATTTACAAGAAAGTGAGTGGGAGCTCTGTAGCATTTCTAGTCTTATATGTAGATGACATATTGTTGATTGGAAATGATATAGAATTTCTGGATAGCATAAAGGGATACCTGAATAAGAGTTTTTCTATGAAAGACCTTGGAGAAGATGCTTACATATTGGGCATCAAGATCTATAGAGATAGATCAAGACTCTTAATTGGACTTTCACAAAGCACATGCCTTGATAAAGTTTTGAAGAAGTTAAAAATGGATCATTCAAAGAAAGGGTTCTTGCCTGTGTTACAAGGTGTGAAGTTGAGTCAGACTCAAAGCCTGACCACCGCAGAAGATAGAGAGAAAATGAAAGTCATTCCCTATGCCTCAGCCATAGGTTCTATCATGTATGCAATGTTGTGTACCAGACCTGATGTATGTCTTGCTATAAGCATAGCAGGGAGGTACCAAAGTAATCCCGGAGTGGAACACTGGACAGCGATCAAGAACATCCTGAAATACCTAAAGAGAACTAAGGATACGTTTCTCGTTTATGGAGGTGAAAAAGAGCTCGTCGTAAATGGTTACATTGATGCAAGCTTTGACACTGATCGGGATGACTCTAAGTCGCAAACCAGATACGTATTTTTATTGAATGGAGGAGCTGTCAGTTGGTGCAGTTCCAAGTAGAGCGTCGTGGCAGGATCTACGTGTGAAGCGGAGTACATTGCTGCTTGATGTCTACAACACAACCTTCTTCTTGTAGACGTTGCTGGGCCTGCAAGTGCACAGGTTTGTAGGACAGTAGCAAATTTCCCTCAAGTGGATGACCTAAGGTTTATCAATTCGTGGGAGGCGTAGGATGAAGATGGTCTCTCTCAAACAACCCTGCAACCAAATAACAAAGAGTCTCTTGTGTCCCCAACACACCCAATACAATGGCAAATTGTATAGGTGCACTAGTTCAGCAAAGAGATGGTGATACAAGTGCAATATGGATAGTAGATATAGGTTTTTGTAATCTGAAATTATAAAAAAATCAAGGTAACAAGTGGTAAAAGTGAGCATAAATGGTATTGCAATGGTAGGAAACAAGGCCTAAGGTTCATACTTTCACTAGTGCAAGTTCTCTCAATAATAATAACATAGATAGATCATATAACAAGCCCTCAACATGCAACAAAGAGTCACTCCAAAGCCACTAAGAGTCACTCCAAAGTCACTTCCAGATCATATTCTTCCTAAAAATCACGCTCCCGAAGGTTTCATTCCGTCTGGACTCCGTTTGATATTCCTTTTCTTCGAAATACTGAAACAGGCAATAAAACAGCAATATGGGTTGGGCCTCCGGTTAACAGGTTAGTCCCAAAAGTAATATAAAAGTGTATAATAAAGCCCATAATCATTCAAAACAGATAATAAAATAGCATGAATGCTTCATAAATTATAGATACGTTGGAGACGTATCAGCATCCCCAAGCTTAATTCCTACTCGTCCTCGGGTGGGTAAATGATAAAGAAAGAATTTATGAAGTGTGAATGCTAGAAGGTGCACAAGTTTGATCAATGGTAATTTCAATCACCTTTTCTAGCATGATTATATGTCATAACAGTGGTTCATCTCATAAAACATCTCACGAATCAATAACAAGCAATTCACATGTTAAAGCATAGACCATAAACTTTCTTGAAAACTAGCAAACTTCATTCTTAGTCATCAAACAGTTGCAATTCATCTTATTTTCAGGAATAGCAACTCCACATACTCAACTATCATATAGTCTTCTACAATTGCTAGCACTCACGCAATACTAATGGTTATGGAGTTTTAATCGGACACTAAGAAAGATAGGGGCTTATAGTGTTGCCTCCAAATGTATTCACCTTTGGGTGATGTCAACAATAATAGTTCATGCTAACTTACATCCAATTGGATATATATATCAGGATCACCCCAACACAAAGTGCTTGCCAAAGGATAAAATGAAAAAGGGAAAGGTGAAGATCACCTTGACTCTTGCATAAAGTAAAAGACATAAAGTAAAAGGTAGGCCCTTCGCAGAGGGAAGCAGAGGTTGTCATGCGCTTTTAGGGTTGGATACACAAAAACTTAATGCGAAAGAACGTCACTTTATATTGCCCCTTGTATGTGGACCTTTATTATGGAGTCCGTCGCTTTTATTGCTTCCATAACAAGATCGTACAAAGCTTATTTTCTCCGCACTAATAAGTCATGCATATTTAGAGAGCAATTTTTATTGCTTGCACTGATGACAACTTACTTGAAGGATCTTACTCAATACATAGGTAGGTATGGTGGAATCTCATGGAAAAAACTGGGTTTAAGGATATTTGGAAGCACAAGTAGTATCTCTACTTGATGCAAGGAATTTTGGCTAGCATGAGCGGGAAAGGCAAGCTCGACATGTTTGAATGATCCATGACAATATACTTTAACTGGGATGTGAGAGAACATAACCCATTACATTGTCTTCCTTGTCCAACATCAACTCTTTAGCATGTCATACTTAATGAGTGCTCACAATTATAAAAGATGTCTAGGATAGTATATTTATATGTGAAATCTCTCTTCCTTCAATATTCTTTAATGAATTGTTCAAATGACCAATACAATGCTTGATAACCTTCAATAAATTTACAACCTCTACTTCTTGGATGTGAAGTCATTACTCCCCATGGGATAAGCATATGGAACATATATAAATTGAGATTTATGACATTCAACTCATTCAACCATTTACTCATAGGATATAAGTGAAGCACACGAGTAAATGACAAACTACTCCAAAAAGATATAAGTGAAGATCAATGAGTAGCTAAATAATTATGTAACTATATGAAGACTCTCTCTCATTTAAGAATTTCAGATCTTAAGTACTTTATTCAAACATCAAGCAAAACAAAATAAAATGACATTGCAAGGATAGCACAACTCATCTGAAGAAGCAAAAACTTAGGTTCAACCGATACTAACCGATAGTTGTTGAAGAAGAAAGGTGGGATGCCTACTGGGGCGTCCCCAAGCTTAGATGCTTGAGACTTCTTGAAATATTATCTTGGGGTGCCTTGGGCATCCCCAAGCTTGAGCTTTTGTGTCTCCTTAATTCCTCTCATATCATGGTTTCTCTTTTTATCAAAAGCTTCATTCACAACAAACTCAACAAGAACTCGTGAGATAGGTTAGTATAAACCAATGCAAAACCTTATCATTTTCTACTGTAGCAAATCACTTAAATTATTGTTCAACATTTAATACTAAATTCCTCTGCATATTTAACACTCCTATCCTCAAATAGAATCATTAAACAAGCAAACATATGCAAACAATGCAACCATAACAGCAATCTGCCAAAACAGTACAGTCTGTAAAGAATGCAAGAGTATCAATACTTCCCTAACTCCAAAAATTATAAAAAAACATTCCCATTGTAATAAATTTATCAGAGCTTAATATGCAAAAAGTTTCAACATTGTACAATTCTCTGACTTTTCTAGGGAATTTTTGCAACAGCGGTAAACTTTCTGTTTTCAAACAGCAACATGTAAACTAGCAAAATAAGCATGGTAAAGGCTATCCTTGACATTTTTATTGAAAATATAGGTGAAAAACATTATTATAAATAACAGCAAGCAAATACTAATAAAATAAAATGACACTCCAAGCAAAACACATATCATGTGGTGAATAAAAATATAGCTCCAAGTAAAGTTACCGATGAACGAAGACGAAAGAGGGGATGCCTTCCGGGGCATACCCAAGCTTAGGCTCTTGATTGTCCTTGAATATTACCTTTGGGTGCCTTGGGCATCCCCAAGCTTAGGCTCTTGCCACTCCTTATTTCATAATCCATCGAATCTCTACCCAAAACTTGAAAACTTCAACCACACAAAACTCAAAACAAAACTCGTAAGCTCCGTTAGTATAAGAAAATAAAACCACCACTTAGGTACTGTAATGAACTCATTCTAAATTCATATTTGTGTTAAATCTACAGTATTACAACTTCTCTATGGTTCATACCACTTAATACTAGCCATAGATGAATCAAAATAAGCAAACAACACATAGAAAACAGAATCTGTCAAAAACAGAACAGTCTGTAGTAATCTGTATCAAAAGTATACCTCTGGAACTCAAAAAATTCTGAAATGAATTGCTGGACATGAGTAATTTTATATTAATCATCTTCAAAAATAATCAACCTAAAATCACTCTCCAGTAAAAAAAGGGCAGCTAATCTCGTGAGCGCAAAAGTTTCTGTTTTTTACAGCAAGATCACATAAACTTCACCCAAGTCTTCCCAAAGGTTCTACTTGGCACAAACACTAATTAAAACATGAAACCACATCTAACCAGAGGCTAGATGAATTATTTATTACTAAACAGGAACAAAAAGCATGGAACAAAAATAAATTGGATTGCCTCCCAACAAGCGCTATCGTTTAACGCCCCTAGCTAGGCATGATGAAATGATGCTCACATAAAGATAAGAATTGAAACATAAAGAGAGCATCATGAAGAATATGACTAGCACATTTAAGTCTAACCCACTTCCTATGCATAGGGATTTTGTGATAAAACAACTTATGGGAACAATAATCAACTAGCATAGGAAGGTAAAACAAGCATAGCTTCAAAAAATTAACACATAGAGAGGAAACTTGATATTATTGCAATTCCTACAAGCATATGTTCCTATCTCATAATAATTTTCAGTAGCATCATGAATGAATTAAACAATATAATCAGCACCTAAAGCATTCTTTTCATGATCTACAAGCATAGAAAATTTACTACTCTCCACATAAGAAAATTTCTTCTCATGAATAATAGTGGGAGTAAACTCAACAAAATAATTATCATGTGAGGCATAATCCAATTGAAAACTAAAATCATGATGACAAGTTTCATGGTTATCATTATTCCTAATAGCATACAAGTCATCACAATAATCATCATAGGTAGAAACTTTGTTCTCATAATCAATTGGAACCTCTTCCGAAATAGTGGAATCATCACTAAATAAAGTTGACACTCTTCCAAATCCACTTTCATGCTCATCACAATAAGATTCAACATCCTCCAAAATAGTGGGATCACTACTTCCTAAAGTTGACACTCTTCCAAACCCACTTTCATCAATATAATCATCATAAATAGGAGGCATGCTTTCATCATAATAAATATTCTCATCAAAACTTGGGGGACTAAAAATACCATATTCATCAAACATAGCTTCCCCAAGCTTGTGGCTTTGCATATCATTAGCATCATGGATATTCAAGGAATTCATACTAACAACATTGCGATCATGCTCATCATTCAAAGATTTAGTGTCAAACATTCTATAGGTTTCTTCTTCTAGCACTTGAGCACAATTTTCCTTTTCATCATACTCACGAAAGATATTAAAAAGATGAAGCGTATGAGACAAACTTAGCTCCATTTTTTGTAGTTTTCTTTTATAAACTAAAGTAGTGATAAAACAAGAAACAAAAAGATTCAATTGCAAGATATAAAGATATACCTTCAAGCACTCACCTCCCCGGCAACGGCGCCAGAAAAGAGCTCGATGTCTACTACACAACCTTCTACTACACAACCTTCTTCTTGGGCCTGCAAGTGCACAGGTTTGTAGGACAGTAGCAAATTTCCCTCAAGTGGATGGCCTAAGGTATATCAATCCATGGGAGGCATAGGATGAAGATGGTCTCTCTCAAACAACCCTGCAACCAAATAACAAAGAGTCTCTTGTGTCCCCAACACACCCAATACAATGGCAAATTGTATAGGTGCACTAGTTCGGCGAAGAGATGGTGATACAAGTGCAATATGGATAGTAGATATAGGTTTTTGTAATCTGAAATTATAAAAACAGCAAGGTAACAAGTGGTAAAAGTGAGAGTAAACAGTATTGCAATGGTAGGAAACAAGGCCTAAGGTTCATACTTTCACTAGTGCAAGTTCTCTCAACAATAATAACATAGATAGATCATATAACAATCCCTCAACATGCAACAAAGAGTCACTCCAAAGCCACTAATAGAGGAGAACAAACGAAGAGATTATGGTAGGGTACAAAACCACCTCAAAGTTATCCTTTCTGTTCTATCTATTCAAGAGTTCGTAGTCAAATAACATGAAGCTATTCTTTCCGCTCAATCTATCATAGAGTTCATACTAGAATAACACCTTAAGACAAAAATCAACCAAAACCCTAATGTCACCTAGATACTCCATTGTCACCTCAAGTATCCGTGGGCATGATTATACGATATGCATAACACAATCTCAGATTCATCTATTCAACCAACACAAAGTACTTCAAAGAGTGCCCCAAAGTTTCTACCAGAGAGTCAAGAAGAAAACGTGTGCCAACCCCTATGCATAGGTTCATGGGCGAACCCGCAAGTTGGTCACCAAAACATACATCAAGTAGCACATGATATCCCATTGTCACCACAGATAAACACGGCAAGACATACATCAAGTGTTCTCAAATCATTAAAGACTCAATCCGATAAGATAACTTCAAAGGGAAAACTCAATCCATCACAAGAGAGTAGAGGGGGAGAAACATCATAAGATCCAACTATAATAGCAAAGCTCGCGATACATCAAGATCATGCCATAGAGAGAACACGAGAGAGAGAGAGAGAGAGAGAGAGAGAGAGAGAGATCAAACACATAGCTACTAGTACATACCCTCAGCCCAGAGGGTGAACTACTCCCTCCTTGTCATGGAGAGCGCCGGGATGATGAAGATGGCCACCGATGATGGGTTCCCCCTCCGGCAGGGTGCCGGAGCGGGCTCCCAAGAGGTTTTTGGTGGCTATAGAGGCTTGCGGCGGTGGAACTCCCGATCTATCTTCTTTTTCTGATGTTTTTAGGGTACGTAGGCTTATATAGGCGAAAGAAGTCGGTCGGGGGAGCCTCGAGGGGCCCACAAGAGGGTACGGCGCGCCCAGGGGGTGGGCGCGCCCCCCTATCTCGTGGCCTCCTCTAGGATCTTTTGACGTGAACTCCAAGTCTCCCGGATCATATTCTTCCTAAAAATCACGCTCCCGAAGGTTTCATTCTGTTTGTACTCCGTTTGATATTCCTTTTCTTCGAAATACTGAAACAGGCAATAAAACAGCAATATGGGCTGGGCTTCTGGTTAATAGGTTAGTCCCAAAAGTAATATAAAAGTGTATAATAAAGCCCATAATCATTCAAAACAGATAATAAAATAGCATGAATGCTTCATAAATTATAGATACATTGGAGACATATCACTGCTTCAGAAACAGCAAATGAAGGAGTTTGGATGAAGGAGTTCATATCCGATCTACGTGTAGTGCATCGGGTCCAATGAAAATCTTTTGTGACAATACTGGTGCAATTGCCTTGGCAAACGAATCCAGATTTCACAAGAGAATCAAACACATCAAGAGACACTTCAATTCCATCCGCCATCAAGTGTTGAAAGGGGACATAGAGATTTTCAAGATACACACGTATCTGAATGTTGTAGACCCGTTGACTAAGCCTCTTCCACGAGCAATACATGATCAGCACCAAAAATCCATGGGTGTTAGAATCATTACTATGTAATCTAGATTATTGACTCTAGTGCAAGTGGGAGACTGTGACGCCCGAATAATTAAACTACAGTAAACCCCTATTAATGGTGACACGTCATCACATTACTGTTGCTAATCCCCACTTGATCCAAATCACTGTTCGGATTGAAATTCAAATTTAAAGTCAAAAATCCAAGTTTGTCAAACATGAAAACTAAAATGTTCAAACTATGGCAAATAATCCTTGGATATTTTTCATGTTGGAACCAACCTCTTTTGAGTTCCCAAAATGCCCCTGGGATTTTATTTTGTGGTCCAGCAACATTTATCTTGCCTTATTTAATTTCTAAAAATACCTAGTCACTTCCAAATGCCTTGAAACATTTTGTGGCAGTTTCATAATTCACAAAGTATTTATGTGGCCCAGTTCCACATTTATCAAAAGTGTTTTGGCAGCCCTAATTATTTCTAGGCAACTTCTATTAATAAAGAAAAGAAATCCTCCCCTCCCCCCCACTGGGCCAACCGTGGCCCAGCTGGCCAACCCAACTGGGCATCCAGACCACCAGGCCGGCCCACCTCTCCCTCCTTATCCCCACACCGACCTAACCCTAGAAACCCCCCCCCACTCCCCCGATCCACTTCCCCACCCCCACGTTCCCCTCGCTCCCTCTGCCCCTCCCCCGATCCAGATCGAGGGGCAGGGACCCTGATACGTCCATTTTGCATCATGCTTTTCTATCAATATTTATTGCATTATGGGCTGTTATTACACATTAGATCTCAATACTTATGGCTATTCTCTCTTATTGTACAAGGTTTACCATGAAGAGGGGGAATGCCGGCAGCTGGAATTCTGGCTGGAAAAAGAGCAAATGTTGGAAACCTATTCTGCACAACTCCAAAAGTCCTGAAACTCCACAAAATAACTTTTTGGATTTATTAAGAATTTATGAGCGAAAGAAATAGGCCAGGGGGCCACACCCTGTCCAGGAGACAGGGGGCGCCCCCCCCTATAGGGCGCGGACCCCTATCTCTTGGGCCCCCTAGTGGGCCTCCGGCGTCCATCTTCTGCTATATCACCACACTTTCCCTGGAAAAAATCGTGGGCAAGCTTACGGGACGAAACTCCGCCGCCATGAGGCGGAATCAATCTAGGGCTCTGGCGGAGCTGTTCTGCCGGGGACACTTCCCTCCGGGAGGGGGAAATTATCACCAACGTCATCACCAATGATCCTCTGATCGGGAGGGGGTCAATCTCCATCAACATCTTCACCAGCACCATCTCCTCTCAAAACCCTAGTTCATCTCTTGTATCCAATCTTGTATCAAAACCACAAATTGGTACATGTGGGTTGCTAGTAGTGTTGATTACTCCTTGTAGTTGATACTAATTGCTTTACTTGGTGGAAGATCATATGTTTAGATCCTTTATGCATATTATACTCCTCTGATTATGAACATGAATATGCTTTCTGAGTAGTTACGTTTGTTCCTGAGGACATGGGTGAAGTCTTGCTATTAGTAGTCATGTGAATTTGGTATTCATTCGATATTTTGATGAGATGTATGTTGTGTTTCCTCTAGTGGTGTTATGTGAACGTCGACTACATGACACTTCACCGTTATTTGGGCCTAGAGGAAGGCATAGGGAAGTAATAAGTAGATGATGGGTTGCTAGAGTGACAGAAGCTTAAACCCTAGTTTATGCATTGCTTCGTTAGGGGTTGATATGGACCCATATGTTTAATGTTGTGGTTAGGTTTATCTTAATACTCCTTTTTGTAGTTGCGGATGCTTGCAATAGGGGTTAATCATAAGTGGGATGCTTGTCCAAGTTAGGGCAGTACCCAAGTGTCGGTCCACCCACATATCAAGTTATCAAAGTACCGAACGTGAATCTTACGAACGTGATGAAACTAGCTTGACGATAATTCCCAATGTGTCCTCGGGAGCTCCTTTCTCATTATTAGAATTGTCCAAGCTTATCCTTTGCTACATAAAGGATTGGGCCACCTTTTTGCACTTTATTTACTTTTTGCTCATTATTATTTATCTTATCACAAAACTATCTATCACCTACAATTTTAGTGCTTGCAGAGAAAACCTTACTGAAAACCGCTTATCATTTCCTTCTGCTCCTCGTTGGGTTCGACACTCTTACTTATCGAAAGGACTACGATAGATCCCCTACACTTGTGGGTCATCAAGACTCTTTTATGGCACAGTTGCCGGGGAGTGTAGCGCTTTTGGTGAGTAGAACTTGGTAAGGAAACATTTATATAGTGTGCTGAAATTTTCTGTTACTTGTCACTATGGAAACTAATCCTTTGAGGGGCTTATTTGGGGTATCTTCACCCCAACCAGAAGAGCAAAGAGATGCTCCTCAACCTACTGAACCTTATGAAAATATTCACTTTGAGATTCCTTCGGATATGATAGAAAAACTGCTAGCTAATCCTTTTGCTGGAGATGGGACATTGCATCCCGGCTTACACCTTATCTTTGTGGATGAAGTTTGTGGATTATTTAAGTTTGCAGGTATCCCCAATGATGTTGTCAAATGGAAGGTCTTCCCTTTATCTTTGAAGGGAGATGCAATGACATGGTATAGGCTATGTGATGATACGAGATTTTGGAATTATAAGCGACTGAAGTTGGAATTTCACCAGAAGTTCTACCCTATGCATCTTGTTCATCGTGATCGTAATTACATATATAATTTCTGGCCTCGCGAAGGAGAAAGAATCGCTCAAGCTTGGGGGAGGCTTAAGTCAATGTTATATTCATGCCCCAATCATGAGCTCTCTCGGGAAATGATTACTCAGAATTTTTATGCTCGGCTTTCTCTTGATAAACGCAACCTGCTCGATACTTCCTGTGCCAGTTCCTATATGCTGAAGACTATTGATTTCAAATGGGACTTATTGGAAAGAATAAAACACAACTCTGAAGATTGGGGTTCCGACGATGGTAAGGAGTCAGGTATGACACCTAAGTTTGATTGTGTTAAATCTTTTATGGATACCGATGCTTTCCGTGGATTCAGCTCTAAGTATGGACTTGACTCTGAGATAGTAGCTACTTTTTGTGAAACTTTTGCTACTCACGTTGATCTCCCTAAAGAGAAGTGGTTTAAATATAATCCTCCTATTGTAGTGAAAGTAGTTTCACCTATTACAGTCGAAGAAAAGACTATTACATATAGTGATCCTATTATTCCTACTGCTTATGTTGAAAAACCTCCTTTTCCTGTTAGAATAAAAGATCATTTTAAAGCTTCGACTATTGTTCGTAAGAGTAATACTAGGACCTATACTCCTCCTGAGCAAATTAATGTTGAACCTGGTATTGTTATGATTAAAGATCTCTTGTATGAGGACTTAGATGGGCATGTTATCTCTTTCTAGGGTGAAACTGCTAATATTGCTAGACCCGATACTAAGACACGTAGACCTGTTGTAGGCACGCCTGTTATTTCTGTTAAAATAGGAGATCATTGTTATCATGGCTTATGTGATATGGGTGCTAGTGCTAATGCGATACCTTATGATCTTTATAAAGAAATTATGCACGATATTGCACCTGTTGAATTAGAAGACATTGATGTTACTATTAAGCTTGCTAATAGGGACACCATTAAACCTATTGGGATTGTTAGAGATGTTGACGTCTTGTGTCGGAAGATTAAATACCCTGCTAATTTTCTTGTTCTTTGTTCCCCACAGGATGATTTTTGTCCCATTATTTTTGGTAGACCCTTCTTGAATACTGCTAGTGCTAAGATTAATTGTGAAAAAAATATTATCACTGTTGGCATAGATGGTATGTCTCATGAGTTTAATTTTGCTAAGTTTAGTAGACAACCTCGTGAAAGGGAACCACCTAGTAGGGATGAAATTATTGGTCTTGCTTCCATTGCTGTTCCTCCAACTGATTCGTTAGAACAATATTTGTTAGACCATGAAAACGATATGTTTATGAAGGAAAGGGAAGAAATAGACGAAGTGTTCCTTAAACAAGAACCTATGCTAAAACATAACCTTCCTTGTTGAAATTCTTGGGGATCCCCCTCCACCCAAGGGTGATCCCGTGTTTGAACTCAAACCCTTACCTGATAATCTCAAGTATGCTTATCTTGATGAGAAAGAAATATATCCTGTTATTATTAGTGCTAACCTTTCAGAGAAAGAAGAAGAAAGATTATTGAAAACTCTGAAGAAGCACCGAGCTGCTATTGGATATACTCTGGACGATCTTAAGGGCATTAGTCCCATATTATGTCAACACAAAATTTCAGTGGAGAAAGATGCCAAACCAGTTAGAGATCCTCAAAGACGATTAAATCCTAAAATGAAGGAAGTGGTGAGAAAGGAGATTCTAAAACTCCTTGAGGCATGTATTATTTATCTTGTTGCTGATAGTGAATGGGTAAGCCCTGTCCATTGTGTCCCTAAAAAGGGAGGTATTACCGTTGTTCCTAATGATAAAGATGAATTGATCCCGTAAAGAATTATTACAGGCTATAGGATGGTAATTGATTTCTGTAAGTTAAATAAAGCCACTAGGAAAGATTATTGCCCTTTACCTTTTATTGATCAAATGCTAGAAAGGCTATCCAAACACACACATTTTTGCTTTCTTGATGGTTATTCTGGCTTCTCTCAAATACATGTGTCAGCGGGAGATCAATCAAAAACTACTTTTACTTGCCCTTTTGGTACCTTTGCTTATAGACGTATGCCTTTTGGTTTATGTAATGCACCTGCTACCTTTCAAAGATGCATGATGGCTATATTCTCTGATTTTTGTGAAAAGATTTGTGAGGTATTCATGGATGACTTCTCCGTCTATGGATCCTCTTTTGATGATTGTTTGAGCAACCTTGATCGAGTTTTGCAGAGATGTGAAGACACTAGTCTCGTCCTGAATTGGGAAAGTGTCACTTTATGGTTAATGAAGGCATTGTCTTGGGGCACAAGATCTCCGAGAGAGGTATTGAAGTTGATAAAGCTAAAGTTGACGCTATTGAAAAGATGCCATGTCCCAAGGACATAAAAGGTATAAGAAGTTTCCTTGGTCATGTTGGCTTTTATAGGAGGTTCATTAAGGACTTTTCTAAAATCTCTAGGCCTCTGACTAATTTATTGCAAAAAGATATTCCTTTTGTCTTTGATGATGATTGTGTAGAAGCATTTGAAACACTTAAGAAAGCTTTGATCACTGCACCTATTGTTCAGCCTCCTGATTGGAATTCACCTTTTGAAATTATGTGCGATGCTAGTGATTATGCTGTAGGTGTTGTTTTAGGGGAAAGAGTCGATAAGAAATTGAATGTTATCATGTATGCTAGTAAGACTCTTGATTCTGCTCATAGAAATTATGCTACTACTGAAAAAGAGTTCTTAGCAGTTGTGTTTGCATGTGATAAGTTTAGACCTTATATTGTTGATTCCAAAGTTACTATTCACACTAATCATGCTGCTATTAAATATCTTATGGAAAAGAAAGATGCTAAGCCTAGACTCATTAGATGGGTTCTCTTGCTCCACGAATTTGACTTGCATATTATTGGTAGAAAGGGAGTTGAGAATCCCGTTGCAGACAACTTGTGTAGGTTAGAGAATGTTCTTGATGACCCACTGCCTATTAATGATAGTTTTCCTGATGAACAATTAGCGGTTGTCAATGCTTCTCGTACTGCTCCTTGGTATGCTGATTATGCTAATTACATTGTTGCTAAATTTATACCACCTAGTTTCACATACCAGCAAAAGAAAAAAATTCTTTTATGATTTAAGACATTACTTCTGGTATGATCCGCACCTTTATAAAGAAGGAGTAGATGGTATTATTAGACGGTGTGTGCCTGAGCATGAATAGGAACAAATCCTATGCAAGTGTCACTCTGAATCTTATGGAGGACACCACGCTGGAGATAGAACTGCACACAAGGTACTACAGTCTGGTTTTTATTGGCCTACTCTCTTCAAAGATGCTCGTAAGTTTGTCTTATCTTGTGATGAATGTCAAAGAATAGGTAACATTAGTAGACGTCAAGAAATGCCTATGAATTATTCTCTTGTCATTGAACCGTTCGATGTTTGGGGCTTTGATTATATGGGACGTTTTCCTGCCTCCAATGGTTATACATAAGGATGGCAATGGGTCAGGTTTGGATCGGGTTGAACAATATCAAATCCATATCCACATCAATGAAGACAGTCTTTACCCGCCCATGAAAAAATCCATGGGTGAAAAAATATGTCCATGTCCAAACCCGATGGATATCCATACCCACTGGATATCCATTGGGTCCTCTCAAGAGATATAAATAAGACATAACAGAATGTCAACATAAGCTCTTCCATTCTTCACCTCGTAGAAGGCTAGGTTTCACTTATGGTACACATTAACTTATGGAAAATCAACATCCACTAACAACCTAACATCATTTAGTATTTTTCTAAAAATGAGAATGACGAGTCATTTAACGAAGAGAGAAAAATAAGGGAAGGGGCGCTAGAGTATGTTACCGTGAAGATTGAATTTCAACTAGTAAAAGTTATGGTGGGGATTGTGCAATTTCTTTTGCATGTTTTAGATAACAAAGTGTGAAATTTTTATGGGACATGTGACCGTGGGGTGGGGATAGCAAATTTTTGCCTACTAAGTCATAATATCGGGTCGGATTTGGATATATTCATGGGTACAATATTATATCCATGCCCTATCCACGAGCAATCGGGCCGGTTTTGGACGCCGCCCATGGGCACAAAATCATATCCAGACCCTATCCATTCGGGTCGGATATCCACGGGTATACATATCCATGGGTAAAATTGCCATCCTTAGTTATACACATATTTTAGTTGTTGTTGATTATGTTACTAAGTGGGTAGAAGCTATTCCAACTAGTAGTGTTGATCATAACACTTCTATTAAAATGCTTAAAGAAGTTATTTTTCTGAGGTTTGGAGTCCCTAGATATCTTATGACTGATGGTGGTTCACACTTTATTCATGGTGCTTTCCATAAGATGTGTGCTAAGTATGATGTCAATCATAGAATTGCATCTCCTTATCACCCGCAGTCTAGTGGTCAAGTAGAGTTGAGAAATAGAGAGCTCAAATTAATTTTGCAAAAGACTGTGAATAGATCTAGAAAGAATTGGTCCAAAAAACTTGATGATGCATTATGGGCCTATAGAACTGCATACAAAAATCCTATGGGTATGTCTCCATATAAGATGGTTTATGGAAAAGCATGTCATTTACCTCTTGAACTTGAACATAAAGCATATTGGGCTATTAAAGAGCTCAATTATGACTTCAAACTTGCCGATGAGAAGAGGTTGTTTGATATTAGCTCACTTGATGAATGGAGAACCCAAGCATATGAGAATGCCAAGCTTTTCAAAGAAAAAGTCAAACGCCGGCATGATAAGAGGATACAAAAGCGTGAGTTTAACGTAGGAGATTATGTGTTATTATTCAACTCTCGTTTAAGATTTTTTGCATGGAAACTTCTCTCAAAATGGGAAGGTCCCTACGTTATCGAGGAGGTCTATCATTCTGGTGCTATAAAAATCAACAACTTCGAAGGCACAAATCTGAGGGTGGTAAAAGGTCAAAGAATTAAACATTATATTTCAGGTAATCCTATCAATGTTGAAACTAATATTATTGAAACCATAACCCCTGAGGAATACATAAGAGACACTATCCAGAATGTTCCAGACTCCGAAAAGGCATAGGTACGTTGTATGGTAAGTAAACTGACTCCAAAACAACTCAAATGGCAATTTTTATCAGTTTTGGATTATTTAAGAATTTTAAGAAGAAAGAACTAGTCCGAAAGGGACACGAGGCTCCCACGAGAGAGGAGGCCGCGCACCCCCCCCCCCTGTAGGGCGTGCCCCTGTCTCGTGGGCACCTCTTGTGCATCCCGGACTCTGTTTTCTTGTATGTTATGTATTTTGGTCAGTAAAAATTCATTATATATACTCCCGAAGGTTTTGACTACTGTATCACGCAAATATCTTCTGTTTTTGTTTCGAGCTGTTCTATTTCAGATCTAGAGCATCATGTCATCTCCAAGCGCTCCCAAGGGCAAGTTTTTCGAGAGGGTTATCAACCCCTATCTCGCGGAGGTGCTGCATCATCCTCAAACCATTGAGATGCATGAGGGGGTGCTGCACATCTGCGATGTGGAGGGACCAAGGCGTACCAGGAGCATGGAGACAAAGCTCGAAGCCATGGAGCAAGAAGTTTTCAAGTGTCAAGGGATGGTGGAGCGTGGACTCAGTGCCAACCAGATGATGATCACAGAGTTCACCAACAACCACAAGCTGGATGCCAAAGTCATTAGGGAGACCATCTTCAAGCTTCAAGAGAAAATTGAGCACCTCCAAGCCCAGATTTATGACCTGCAAAACCAGAATTGTGAGTATGAATATAGATTCAAGCGAATGAGTTTGGCTGCAGATTTAAGGATCCCGGAGACTCGATCATTCTTTTATGATGGAGAGCCTATGCCTTGGAAGACGGACGACAAGCCTACATCATCAACAACGCCCACTTCACCACCTCCGAAGAAATAATCACTTGGGTATGGGCACTCCCCTTGGCAACTGCCAAGCTTGGGGGAGGTGCCCCGGTATCGTATCACCATCACACTCCTATCTTTACCGCTTTATTTAGTAAGATCCTTTTAGTAGTATCCTGATCTAGTAGATTGAAGTTTTGATATCAAGTAGTTTTGAGCTTTGCTTTGTGATCTCTTTATGTAAGCGAGTCTGTGTGCTATCTATAATAAAGATTAGTGTTGAGTCAAGAGCTTTGCTATGTTGCTATGATCTTGAGAAAGTAGAAAGAAGAAAAGGGTTCATATTGATCTTATGGATAGTAATAACTTCACACATAGAGAGTATGAGGCATAAAAATTGTTGAGACTTGATGAACGTAGCCTTGGTCATCATTGCAATTAATAGGAAGTGATAAGGAAAGAGGGGTTCACATATAAATATATTATCTTGGACATCTTTTATGATTGTGAAGCACTCATTAAGTATGACATGCTAAAAGAGTTGATGTTGGACAAGGAAGACAATGTAATGGTTTATGTTTTCCGACATCTCAGTTAAAGTATAGTGTCATTGACCTTCCAAGCGTGTTGAGCTTGCCTTTCCCCCTCATGCTAGCCAAATTCCTTGCACCAAGTAGAGATACTACTTGTGCTTCCAAATATCCTCAAACCCATTTTTGCCATGAGAGTCCACCATACATACCTATGGATTGAGTAAGATCCTTCAAGTAAGTTGTCATCGGTGCAAGCAATAAAAATTGCTCTCTAAATATGTATGACTTATGAGTGCAGAGAAAATAAGCTTTGCACGAACTTGTTGTGGAAGCAATAAAAGCGACAGACTACATAATAAAGGTCCACATACAAGGGGCAATATAAAGTGACGTTCTTTTGCACTAAGATTTTATGCATCAACCCTAAACGCGCATGACAACCTCTGCTTACCTCTGCGAAGGGCCTATCTTTTACTTTATGTTTTTACTTTATGCTTGAGTCAAGGTGATCCTCACCTTTCCCCTTTTTCATTTTATCCTTTGGCAAGCTCCTCGTGTTTGAAAGATCATGATACATATATCCAATTGGATGTAAGTTGGCATAGGCTATTATTGTTGACATCACCAAAAGGTGAATACGTTGGGAGGCAACACAAGAAGCCCCTATCTTTCTCAGTGTCCGGCTGAAACTCTATAGCCACAAGTATTGCGTGAGTGTTAACAATTATGGGAGACTACGAGATAGTTGAGTATGTGAGCTTGTTGAAAAACTCTATTGACTCTTTCTGTTGTTACGCTAAATTGCAATTGCTTCAATGACGGAGATTATAGTTTGTTAGTTCCCAATGAAATTTATGAACCATACTTGACATTGTGAATTGCTTATTACTTGAGCATAGGAAATCATATGACAAAATCTATTTGTGTTGCTGTTATTAGAATGATCATGATGCCCTCATGTCCGTATTTTATTTTTATCGACACCTCTATCTCTAAACATGTGGACATATTTTTTGATTTCGGCTTCCGCTTGAGGACAAGCGAGGTCTAAGCTTGGGGGAGTTGATATGTCCATTTTGCATCATGCTTTTATATCAATAGTTATTGCATTATGGGCTGTTATTACACATTATATCTCAATACTTATGGCTATTCTCTCTTATTTTACAAGGTTTACCATGAAGAGGGGGAATGCCGGCAGCTGGAATTCTGGCTAGAAAAAGAGCAAACGTTGCAAACCTATTCTGCACAACTTCAAAAGTCCTGAAACTCCACGAAATAACCTTTTGGATTTATTAAGAATTTATGAGCGAAAGAAATAGGCCAGGGGGCCCACACCCTGTCCAGGAGACAGGGGGGCGCCCACCCCCCTATAGGGCACGGCCCCCTATCTCCTGGGCCCCCTAGTGGGCCTCCCGCGTCCATCTTCTGCTATATCATCACACTTTCCCTGGAAAAAATCATGGGCAAGCTTACGGGACGAAACTCCGCCGCCACGAGGCGGAACCTTGGCGGAATCAATCTAGGGCTCTGGCGGAGCTGTTCTGCCGGGGACACTTCCCTCCGGGAGGGGGAAATCATCACCAACATCATCACCAACGATCCTCTCATCGGGAGGGGGTCAATCTCCATCAACATCTTCACCAGCACCATCTCCTCTCAAAACGCTAGTTCATCTCTTGTATCCAATCTTGTATCAAAACCACAAATTGATACCTGTGGGTTGCTAGTAGTGTTGATTACTCCTTGTAGTTGATACTAATTGGTTTACTTGGTGGAAGATCATATGTTCAGATCCTTTATGCATATTATTACTCCTCTATTATGAACATGAATATGCTTTGTGAGTAGTTACGTTTGTTCCTGAGGACATGGGTGAAGTCTTGCTATTAGTAGTCATATGAATTTGGTATTCCTTCGATATTTTGATGAGATGTATGTTGTCTTTCCTCTAGTGGTGTTATGTGAACATCGACTACATGACACTTCACCATTATTTGGGCCTAGAGGAAGGCATAGGGAAGTAATAAGTAGATGATGGGTTGCTAGAGTGACAGAAGCTTAAACCCTAGTTTATGCATTGCTTCGTTAGAGGTTGATATGGACCCATATGTTTAATGATGTGGTTAGGTTTACCTTAATACTCCTTTTTGTAGTTGCGGATGCTTGCAATAGGGGTTAATCATAAGTGGGATGCTTGTCCAAGTTAGGGCAGTACCCAAGTGTCGGTCCACCCACATATCAAATTATCAAAGTACCGAACGTGAATCTTACGAACGTGATGAAACTAGCTTGACGATAATTGCCAATGTGTCCTCGAGAGCTACTTTCTCATTATTAGAATTGTCCAGGCTTATCCTTTGCTACATAAAGGATTGGGCCACCTTGCTGCACTTTATTTACTTTATTTACTTTTTGCTCGTTATTATTTATCTTATCACAAAACTATCTATCACCTACAATTTCAGTGCTTGCAGAGAAAACCTTACTGAAAACCGCTTATCATTTCCTTCTGCTCCTTGTTGGGTTCGACACTCTTACTTATCGAAAGGACTACAATAGATCCCCTACACTTGTGGGTCATCAGACCCCAGCGACCACGCCGCCCCGTGCCCTGACGCCGGCGCCCGTCCCAGATGCCGCCCCACCCCGTCACCGCCTCCACCTCGCCACGCCCCGTGGTCGTCGTCCACCCCACCAGTGCAAGGCCACGGTGCCCCCATTGTCGGATTGCCGCCGCCCGAAGCCCCCTGACCGGACCGCCTCCCCGACCTCCTCCACGCCGGCTCCTACGATCCTCGCTGATCCCCTACTCGGCAACGGCCGTGAGCGCCCCCCTCTCTCCATCTCCCCTCTCTCTCCGTCGTCCCGAGCGCCACCGCCGCTCCCCGTCGTTGTTCCGGCCAACTCCGGCCTCCCCAGCGTCTCCTATTACCACCACTCGACGCGGTGTCGACCCAGCGATCAAAAAGGCCCACGCTCAACTCCGTTCGTGCCCTTGTTACTGACTCTGTCCTCACCCAACTCCGGCGACCGCGGACCTCGACGCCAGCGCCATTTCTGGCTATCCCAGCCACCGCCGTTTCCATGGTTGGACGCGCGATGACGTCAGTGTTTGAACGCTACTGGCCACACCCTTTTTGACGCCCCTAGCCCTTTCCCGATCCCCTCCCATGCGAGCCGCCGCGGAGTTGGCTCGCCGGAGCTCCCTCCGGTGTGGCGCTGACATGGTCGGCCTAGCCCCACCCCTAGGGTCACTGCGTGGTGGCCCCAAGGGCCCGGGACTGACCAGTTGACCGAGTCAACACAGCTGACTGGGCAGTGCCCAGTCGCTGACATAAGGGGCCCGCACCGGCTGCTAATTAATTAATTTGATTAAGTTAATTAGTTTAACCTAATTAGTCATTGACATGTGGGGCCCAACCACTAATTAACTCTGTTTAGCTAAATTAAACTGTTGTTAGCCCCACTATCTATGATAGGTGGGACCCAACTGCAAGGTTTGACCTGAACAGCTGCGGTTGACCTGTTGACCTCATGCTGATATCATGCTGACGCAATAATTCATTTCTGTTCATTTAATTCATTCCAGAATATTATTAAAACCTTGAAAATTCATAGAAAATTAACCGTAGCTCGAATGAAAATGTTTTCTACATGAAAGTTGCCCTGAACGACGAGACGAATCCGAATACATAGTCCGTTTATCTGTCACATGTCCCTCTTTTCCCCTCCAGTTCATTTGTGTGACAGACGTCCGGAACCGAGAAAACTTTCCCGGATGTTTCCCCCTTCGCCAGTATCACCTAGCACTGCGTTAGAACACCTCTAGCCCCGCTTATTGTCTTGTTATGCATATGATTGCGTGCATTTACTGTTTCTTCCCCCTCTTCTCTCCGGTAGACCCCGGGACTGTTGTTGATGCCCCTGTGATCGACTACGTCGACGACGACCATCCTTCTTGTCTGAGCAACCAGGCAAGCCCCCCCCCCCTTTGATCATCCCGATATCGCCCATTCTATACTCTCATGATTGCATTAGATTTTGCTACTGTTATTGTTTGCTCCTATTCTGATGCATAGCCTGCTTTTGTACCTTCTTATTGTTACCTACCTACTTATCCTAAACTGCTTAGTATAGGTTGGCTAGTGATCCATCAGTGACCCCCACCTTGTCCTTGTTGCCCCTGCTTCATCATCGATGACTCGATCGACGTGATCGACGACCAGAGCCCGACACCTCACATCACATCACGCCCCTTTTGTTGCTCGACTCTACAGAGCTACTATCAAGTCCCGAGGGTGATCCCTCATAACGCACTCCTGATGATAATTCTGTAGTGTAGCTATTTGGTCGTGGTCATTGAGGGTGATTTCCTCTTTCACCATTCCCGATACGGCTCTGTCGTTCAATACTTCAAGTGTGAACCTCGAGGGTGGTCCCTCTTACGTTCACCTTGATGATTACATTGAGTGAAATCCACCGGGGTGATTCCTCGGGTTTTCCCCTTGATGTCTGGACACACAGTTACCTTGACTTTACTTGAGACCTTTGTTGAAGTAGGGTGGGCCCGTTGAGCACCCACGAGTTGATGTGAAAGTCGGGCGGGCCCGTTGAGCACCCGCAAGTTTTCCACATGGCACGGCCGGGCAGTCTGGGCCCCTGTCGTAAGTCCATGAGACGGGGCGATGGGGTCACCTTATCGTGAATCCCTGCTCGTTTCCGCGAGCCCCCAATGCACTAAGAGGTTTGGGTATTTGTTCTGAGTTGGCCTCTGGCCTTTACGTGCTAACCACCACGCGAGAATAGATATGGGCCTCAACGTCGCGGTATCAGCCGAAGCTTTGTCAAACGTCCATTTCAGCATTGTGGCACGGTCGGATCGTGCTAGCCATCTGAGGCAGTGCTGGTATCCACCCTGCACACAACAACCCAGAGTGCTGCGGGCGATGGGCCCAGACCCTGAAGTGCTTAGGATGTAGACCGGCGGGGACCTCTCTACTGAGCCTAGGTCGGGCTGCGACGTGTTGATCTTCTGAGGGCGGGCATTAACCCCAGAAAGGTGTGTCCGGCCAGAGTGATCAGTGTGTTGGGTAACATGGTGCACCCTTGCAGTGAAGATATATATTCGAATACCGTGTCCACGGTAATGGACGTTCAGACTTATATCCTGATCTTATATAACTAGAAATGGTTACTTGAGATATGTGATGGATATGTGGCTCCGAGATTACTTTCCCGCAGGGAGTCGGGGAAGGATCTCTGGGCGTTGATGTTACAACATGCTTGTTAAATATTATAAACTGCTATTCTTTACTCTTCTACATGTTGCAAGATGCTTGGAGCTGCTTGAAGATGCTAGTCTTTGATAGGCTAGGCCTTCCCCCTCTATTCTTGCATTCTGTAGTGCAGTCCACAGATACAACCCTTCCATTTGATACCAATGCATGCTTAGTATGGATCTGATGCTTGCGAGTACTTTGGATGAGTACTCATAGTTGCTTTGCTACCCCTTTTCCCCCTTCTTTCTTCTTTCCGGTTGATGCAACCAGATGGTGGATCCCTGAAGCCAGATGCCACTGCCGATGGATGCTACTACGTGAAGATCGCGACGACCAGGAGTAGTTAGGAGGTCCCAGGCAGGAGGCCTTGCCTCTTCGATCGTTGTTGCTTTTGTGCTAGCCTTCTTAAGGCATCCTTGTTTATACTTATGTCTGTACTCAGATATCGTTGCTTCCGCTAACTCTTGTGTATCGAGCTTGTATTCGAGCCCTCGAGTCCCCTAGCTTGTAATATAAAGCGTGTATTATTTTGATTTATGTCTAGAGTTGTGTTGTGATATCTTCCCGTGAGTCCCTAATGTTGATCGTACACATTTGCGTGTATGATTAGTGTACCATTGAATCAGGGGCGTCACAAGTTGGTATCAGAGCCTACTGCCTGTAGGATCCTCCTTTCCAACTCTTTGGTCGAAGTTGAGTCTAGTCTTTGAAAAACCGATTTACTAACATGGTTGTGTGGCTTACAGGCCCACATCGCCAATTGGGTGGTATTAGGATCTTTTATTCCTCGTCTATACTCTGGGAATCTGATATCTCTTCTATTCGGGTTAAATGGTTTTGCAAACTATAACTCTAGGTTCTCGTAAATACTTCTCCCGGAGAGCCCCTTCATTCCAGATGATGGCCCACTTCACCAGAAGATTCTGAAGATACTCTCCGATGTTTTCCCCGAGACCCTTGTACACTTAGCTGTTGCGATCCCTACCACCGATAAATCCTTATGAGTAATTACCTATGTTGTCGTTCATACCTTCATCCCTAGTTGCTCTTGTTTTTACAAGATGTCCTGAAATATTCAATGATGTTCCGAGAATTCTTTATGCTTACTGCGCTGCAGTTCCTTGCCGCATGAATATCCCTACAGATAATTACTCGCTCTTATCGAGTATCCATTCATCCCCAGTTATTCTTATGCTTCATAAGATACTTTGTAATACAATCCGAGCTTTCGGGGACTTCTGTCGCCTATTGCTCTATAAGGTCTTACATGCCTACACCCTGGTTAATTCCATATGCCAAGCAGTATCCGTTGACGTCCTTTGTCATTATCATCTTGAGTCTTTAGATTTGATATGTTTGTGTCACAATCATCAGTTGATCCTTATAAATTATCATTCTAGCTCAAACGTCTTCCTGAACATGAGCTGGTTCTCGGCCAATCAGATTGCCATCGGTTGTGCCCAAGTCTATTCAACTTATCCATTCTTGATCAGAGTGTTTACTTCTGATCCCTTGATTTGGGAATCATAATTCATTTGCATTTGAACTCTGAATTAGTCAGTTGCTTCCATAATCTGACCTCCTTGCATTCTTCCTTCTCCTAGTTGAGTACCATTGCTCACATCATATCCCTCGTGGACCACCAGATCCTTGGTGTATTTTTTCCGGCAGCATCCTTCATATTCGGTAACCTTGCGAGATTTTCCTCGGATACATAATACCTTAGGTAAATTGTGTCCCCGCTCTTGTCAACCATACTCTGCTTTTGGGCTTGAGTTATTTACTCGTGAAGTTTGTGGTATATGTCCTAAGATGTCGCTATGGGTTGAATCTTTGTCTTCCTGAAATCCGCATAAACTCGAAATTTATGCGGGTTATGCTCTACTGGCTTTTCGTCAGGTGAAATTTCAACACTACAACTTCTTCGGATGCGGGAAGTGAATGGAAAGTTGTGCATTAGAGAAGTGGGAGTCGACCTTGAACCTTTATGTTCATGCCCATGGACCCGGTGTGGAACTTATCATGGAAGCCTCTTGTAATAACAATATTCCCCTTGTGATAAGTTCATCTTGTAACTATGTTTGGTCCTTTGCAACTGTGGTTCTGACCATATAGTTCTTCCTTGATCCCATTTCTCGAACAAGTTGAAGTACTTGACCTCTACAGATCTTTTCACGTGTCCAACCTCTATCTTGTTCTACCTTCGAGTATTACCCTCTGGTATCTCGAGAATATCATGGAACTACATAACTTCTTATGAGTTCTTCACCAATTGTTATTTCTTGCTGACTCAAATTTTCCACGGGTTCTGAGTTGTTAGGCACTCGAGAACACCGGTAACTGATTTGAGTCCACACTTTTCCCTTCCATTGTTTTGTTTAATCTTTCTCGTAACCTATCTTATCTCAGCAGTGATAATTCACTGCTTATGTAAACACCTCAGTGTACAATCTCCGTCAGTAAGACTTGTTTACTATTGTTGATGACATTCCGACAGCTACTGACGGACGAGAACTTTGCCTATTGGTCCGCCTTGTCTTAACGAGCAGGAAAATGGTTCTCTTCGTCCCTCGCCCTTGGTACCAGCATTGTTGCCAACATAAATGATAGACTATCCTCTGACCTGCCATGCTATCATGACCGTACAAAATGTTAGCACCCTTCATGCTTTTAACCCACATGGTGGGCCCATAACCCACAGTTCCACAGGATCGAAACCTGACTCTCCTGTACAACCTTGACTCGGAAATATTCTTTGCACTTGGCTTCGTATGTAAATCATGAGCCACCTTCCTAGTGATCTATTCTGCTATTAGACGCAATACTTATTCCCATTGCTCTGAACCCCTTCACCCTCTGTTTAAGGCAATGAACGCTTGCCTACCCGCTTGAAGCTTCTTATTGCACCCTCTTACCTTGCTCTCGATCACTTTCTTGAATTTCAACTCGAGAGATGCCTCTATGCCACGTTCACTGAGATAGCCCCCAGGTACCTATCTTGTGTTGAGCTCCATCTTTCCCGAGTCTTTCCCCCTTACTCCACCCCTTAAATCTCGGGACGATATTTCTTGTAGTAGAGGAGAATTGTGACGCCCGGATAATTAAGCTACAGTAAACCCCTATTAATGGTGCCATGTCATCACATTACTGTTGCTAATCCCCACTTGATCCAAATCACTGTTCGGATTCAAATTCAAATTTAAAGTCAAAAATCCAAGTTTGTCAAACATGAAAACTAAAATGTTCAAAGTGTGGCAAATAATCCTTGGATATTTTTCATGTTGGAACCAACCTCTTTTGAGTTCCCAAAATGCCCCTGGGATTTTATTTTGTGGTCCAGCAACATTTATCTTGCCTTATTTAATTTCTAAAAATACCTAGTCACTTCCAAATGCCTTGAAACATTTTGTGGAAGTTTCAAAATTCACAAAGTATTTATGTGGCCCAGTTCCACATTTATCAAAAGTGTTTTGGCATCCCCAATTATTTCTAGGAAACTTCTGTTAATAAAGAAAGGAACCCCCCCCCATTGGGCCAACCGTGGCCCAGCTGGCCAGCCCAACTGGGCATCAAGGCCACCAGGCCGGCCCACCTCTCCCTCCTTATCCCCATCCCGACCTAACCCTAGACAACCCCCCCCCCACTCCCTCGATCCACTTCCCCACCCCCAAGTTCCCCTCGCTCCCTCTGCCCCTCCCCCGATCCAGATC